>NC_091120.1:184968126-185268126 GCF_040183065.1 Periplaneta americana | reverse complement strand
CTATCTTATTATTCATTACTCAAGTTTCACATCCATAACAGAGTACTGTTCTAATCATTGTTTTATATATTCGAAATTTAGTTTTCTCAGGTACAAATCCTGATTTCAGAATATCCAATAACGCAAAGTATGTTTGATTAACCTTCGTCCTGCGTGTTTGTATATCTGTCCATTCTTTTTTATCATTGGTTATTACTGACCCAAGATATTTAAAATCCTTCGTGGTTTCAAATCTTTCTGAACCTAATTGGACTCTGTCACACATTGTAAAATGTAAGTAAAGTAATTGGTCACGAGACATAATCATATACTTTGTCTTTTCGGGATTTACTTCCAAACCGATCGCTTTACTTGCTTCAAGTAAAATTTCCGTGTTTTCCCTAATCGTTTGTGTATTTTCTCCTAACATATTCACGTCATCCGCATAGACAAGAATATAAAAATTGGAGATTTATCCTTCGAAGAGGTGGAAACATTCAAATATCTTGGAGCAACAGTAACAAATATAAATGACACTCGGGAGGAAATTAAACGCAGAATAAATATGGGAAATGCGTGTTATTATTCGGTTGAGAAGCTCTTATCATCCAGTCTGCTGTCCAAAAATCTGAAAGTTAGAATTTATAAAACAGTTATATTACCGGTTCTTCTGTATGGTTGTGAAACTTGGACTCTCACTCTGAGAGAGGAACATAGGTTCAGGGTGTTTGAGAATAAGGTGCTAAGGAAAATATTTGGGGCTAAGCGGGATGAAGTTACAGGAGAATGGAGAAAGTTACACAACACAGAACTGCACGCATTGTATTCTTCATCTGACATAATTAGGAACATTAAATCCAGACGTTTGAGATGGGCAGGACATGTAGCACGTATGGGCGAATCCAGAAATGCATATAGAGTGTTAGTTGGGAGACCGGAGGGAAAAAGACCTTTAGGGAGGCCGAGACGTAGATGGGAGGATAATATTAAAATGGATTTGAGGGAGGTGGGGTATGATGATAGAGACTGGATTAATCTTGCACAGGATAGGGACCGCTGGCGGGCTTATGTGAGGGCGGCAATGAACCTTCGGGTTCCTTAAAAGCCATTTGTAAGTAAGTAAGTAAGTAAAGTAATTGAGTGTAAGGTGGAGGCTCCTGTTACGGCCATGTTCCTCATATGGCCACCCCCCTATTGTGAGTTAGTTAACCAAGAAATCCGCTAAATTGCAGCAGCATCCAGTGAAAGGGCATCCAGGTATGTCACTTGATCGTTTTCCATCCAGTCAGGTTGCCTGTTTTGCGGTTTTCATGTGACCTCTTCTTATTTTTCTCTGGTAGGTCTCCTTTGTTTTATGCATGTTTTTTCAAAGACTTGTTTCATAAGAACCATCGTACTCCATTCAGCTTTTAATATTCTGTTGATTGGTGTTGTAGTTGATGGCGTATCTTTTACGAGTTGTTCATAATCAAACGATTTTCGCGAAAGCTTACCTGCTCCTGATACGGCCATATCAAATGCACCATGGCCATATCAAGTTCATTTCACTTTTATTTTTTCACCTGACAAATTTACATGCCTTATAGCTGGGATTACGCAAAAATTTTGTATTTTAAGAAAAACAACTTAATTTTTTTATGGATAACCTGTTTTGACTACACTTTTGAATTATAAAAAAGATTATTAAGTGTCACTTTTATTCATTTTACACCAAAATTATTTAATTTTAACACAACTGCGCTATCAAACTGAAAACAATCACGATTTGTAGAACATGGAACAAGGGTGGCCATATCATGTGCACATGTTCCTGATATGGCCACTAGGTAGACTTTTGGAATTTGGGACTTTATTGGACAATTAAAGCTATTTTTATGGGGAAAGGAAATTGTTTTAAGGAAGTCCATTAGACCGAGAACGAGTAAGAAAAAAGTGGTTTACATTTTTTTTTTCAAAATGACGGCTAGAAAAATTCTCAAACCTTAGCAAGGCCATATCAGGGACACCTACCTTATTTCCAGATGCGGTGAACACTAGAAATTGCAGGAAAAATAAGAGAGTTTAAATATATTTACTTCCTTATTTGTCTAATAGAGGTATGTTTTTCAGTGAATAAGCGTAAATCTATCTTCCAGCAGTCTGTTATAAGACTGGTAGGATTTTATAAAATAAAAGCTGTTTTGACACGAAAACAAAGAGGATAATGTAACTCAGGCTTTGTTCTGCAACAAAGAACAAAATGTCAGTTGGATGTGGACTTGTTAAGTCCTGGTTCCGAACCAATGATCTGTGATTGCGGTTGTGCCACATTGCTGCGTGTCCATGAAGAAATTAGTCACAACTATTGAGGGAGGAAAAAATGAAGCTTACGTAACAATATCGCTTTCAATTACTCGACCATTTGTTAAGTTAAATGCTCCACACAAAATACCAAACGACTGGAAAGCTGCGTTCCCCTTCGTAAATTCTGTACGTAATAGCCTTGGATATAAATTAGAAGGAACATTCATCCTGGTTCGTTAATATTTTACACATGAAATGTTTTCAGCTTGCACACAATCAGTTCTTATTAGCTCAGCCAATCGGTTAGACCAAATTGCTTATACAGTGTTTTGAAAAACATGAGTACTCAGTTTGTAAAACGTAATCAAACTGGGAAATAAAATCAAGCAATACCGTGGAAAAGAATAAAGTCGATCAAAATTTTGCAATTTTTTTTTATCGTATTGAGGTTATGCAATGGCGCGAAATTCCTCAGAAAATAGCATTTTGTCGTCATATCTTTCACTTATGAAGGCACGTTACAAGAAGTGAATTACAATCTATCAAAAACTGATTTTTTTTTAATTTAACTTGTGATCGAAGTTACCTGCTTAATTAGGGTAAAGTCGATCACCATTGAATTTTTAGTTTAAGATCGATTTTAAAATATTGCGGAGTAAAGTCGATCACTGTTTATGTTTTTAAAAAACAAATTAAGTGTATTACATATATTTTATTTGTTATAAGGGGTGTAGAAAACAATAATAATCTACAATATATGCCTGTATGATTATATAGTGTATCTTTTGTTACTGTGATCATACAATTCGATACAATTAGGCCTATAGGTCTGCACTTGTACAAACGTGACTATGATTGCCAACTTATAAAACATAAAAACACATTTTTAGTATTTCACATACCAACAAACAAAGATTTAAGAATTCAATATTTACATTGAAATACCACACTTCAGTTATAATCTAAATGCTATTCAACATTGCTTAGGTTTATGTCAGATGTTATTTGAAATCTTCCCCTCCTGATGCAATTTTAGAAACTGCGTTGTTCCCATAGTCAGGTACAGAGGGGTGTACAAAATACGTTCCTTTGGCAGTGCTTCTCTTACGCAAGAAATTCACCATGAATTCGTCTTCCTCTTTCCACACTATCCCATCAATATAAGCTATACTATGACACTTTTCTGTTTATAAGTGTTTGTTGGCTGTATTTCGGTGAAACATTTATTCTTCCTGCTAGTCCTATCTGTTACGAGTAGGTCGATGGCATGATCGACTTAACCCTACAAAGGTACAAGTTTTCTTAAAATAAGTTTCAATACTTACATTTACGAACTGCAAAACTATTATTTCAGGATACAATCTCAACGAAAAGTACTTACGTATACGTCCTGTCTCCTTTCACTGCTGACGATAATTTAGAGTTTGTAAGATTTTGTTTTCATTTAAGAGAAAAAGTTAAGGATAATCATTTTCACTTCAACGGTAATTACACTGCGTTCCCATTGTTGGCATTCGCAGGCTTTTTGTTGTCTCTCCCGCTTACATTTGCAATGTCAGGCAATGAAGTCAGCATAACAAAATTTTAACAAGTAACTGAGAGAATATGTAATTTTTAATAAAAATAGCTAATGATCAATTATACACCCACTGATTGACTTTACCCACTTCTACAGTACTACTTTTATTTTGTCAGTGGCCGAAAATTAATGTTAAATTTCTATTGGCGAGCTCACTCTACTTATAAAATAATGTACTAACAGATTTTGACGCAAAAAGCCTACAGCCCCTACCAATAGTTTAAGGACACCCTTCCATAAGTGATCTTTCACCTGTTTTTTTTACTTATGTGAAACCTCCTGATGTTTATACAGGGACAAAATGTCTCTGAAAAGTGAAGTTTTTACTGCAAATCCAATCTATCTTCCGAACTGTGGAATGAATTGATTTTGATGGGGGCAGATAAAAAAAGTTAAATTTTTTCTTCCACCATATTAATAATGTCAAAAGAAGTGCTTATACAAATTTTGACCACTCGACTTCATTTACGAAGCCGTCCAGAAAGTGATTTTCCCTAGGGCCGTTTACAGAAAAAAGGCACAATTGCATGGAAAGATTTATTGGAACAGAAACAGCAATTGTTGCGCTATTTGTCCTCGGCCTCATTTCATTTCACCCCTTTGGTTTGATTACCTCGTTGGGTTTTATCCGAGGTTTTCCCCAAACAAGTCAAATTCCCGGTAATCTTTTGGCGAATCCTCGGACCTCACCTCATCTCACTACATCTCGCCAAAATAATGTAAAAAAATTGCAGAAAATTGTAAAATATTGTAGAAAATTACAAAATTGTAAAACTGTAAAAATTGTAAAATATTGTAAAAATTTGTAAAAATTGTAACTGTAATATTGTAAAATTTTGACTTGTTCCACATCTTAAAGCTTCATTGCTCATGTAAGATCTACGGAATATAATAAATGAAATGAAAAAAAAAATACATATCCCCCACTGGAATTGAGACATTTGTCATACCATAGGATCAATGTTTATATCCTTGTGTCGTAGAAATCAACCGCCTGGGATCGGAACCAGCGTTTGAGAGCCTCTCTGTTGATCCCATAACATAACAAAAATGTCTTAATTCCGGTTGAGAATATGTTTAAAAATAGCTCAACAATTTCTGCGTCTGTTCTAATATTTTTTTTTTTTCCAATTAAATTCTGTTTTATTTCTGGTAACAGCCCTTGGCGAACTTATTTTTCTACGGCCCTTGTAATTGCGGTCGAGTGGCCAAAATTTGTATAAGCACTTCTTTTGATATTATTAACACGTTGAAAGAAAAAAAAATAACTTTTTTATCTGCCCCCATCAGAACGTTTGCTTGTTAGATCAATGAATTTTGGAATAGAATTAGATATTCTCTCCAGTCATTCTTCCACATCCCAATAATCTACGATTTCACATTCACACTCACTGAATTTTGATCTATTTTCATTTTGTTCAAGGAAGAAATTCAGCCTTTCCACACTTATACCAAACTCTCAGATGATTACTAAAAATGGAGGGAATAAGCTGATTGACCGATGTTACCAACTTCCAATGTTATGTTGTAAATGGCAGTGGCAAACCTGGATCATTTGCCGCGAATTTCAAACTCAAGAGAATTAAAAAAAATGACAATTTTTTCCTAAAGAAGAAACCAATCTGGATTATATTGCCTGCACGAACTGTCACCATTTTTTAAACAATGAGCAATAATTACGCAAGAAATCTTTCAGATATGTCTAACTCTATCGCAGGTCCACCATTGTGATTGAGGGGTTAGCGAGTCTAACTCCCGGCGGGCCCGGGTTCGATTCCCGGTCGGGATGAGTTGTCTGGATGAGGTTTTTTCGGGGTTTCGCTTGTAACTTCCGACTCAGTCATTTCCGTACCAGGGTTCCTAATCTTAAATTGATACAAGTGCCCTTCCCCATCATCCCTGAAAGTTTGTAATCACTAGCCCGGAAACACCCTGTATATCAGCCAGAAACCGCATTCGTATCAATGATATTAGAAACGTGTATTTATTCAAAATTCATAATATTTTTTTTCTAATTACGAAGAAATAAAAAAAAATTAGAGGTACAAGACCATGGAAGGGACGCTGAAAAACTCCGTCTGAAACAAAGAAAACAATAAAACACCACTTAAACGGGATTAAATTGGCATTAAACTCAAACAGCTATTTTCAAACAAACTAACTTGTTACTATGACAACGAAATGCTTAAGAAATCACATTTCTTCTTTAAATACACAAAGTGTAGATTCACGAGATTGCATAAACGTTACCATAGATATGAACAACAGAATAACCTTTTACCTTTTAGAACTTTAAGTTCATTTTGAATTTATTGTTAGTGGAGGAAGTTCAATTTTAGGAATTACTGTACAGAAGTAATTAAGTTTTGTAATTACGATTATTGGAATTCATATAAACTTCTTGCAATGGCTTTGTTCTTAAGTCCAGGGATTCATTTGGTCTTTTATCACGAGAGAAAATGTATGCTGTAACTAACTAAATGGGACATAAACCTGAGCTAATTAGAGAGTGACTTGTAAAAATGAAGACACGTTAAAACCGATGTGACTGAAAAGAATTAATGGACTTAATAGGATTGTTAAAGTATATCATAACAGATGAATTTAACAAATGAAAAAGCGTGTTAGAAAGATAATTTAGTGAGGATCACGTAAGAGTAGTTCCTAAAAGGCTAATTTGGCCGTCTCTTCAGTGTTGCCAACTAATACTAGATATCTGTCATGTACTATAATAATTAAGGCTAGGATTTTGATGAAATTGCATCTTTTTTCTAGTAAGTCCGAAACATTGCTGCTTTAGTATTTATATGTTATGTGATAAACTGAGTGTTTTAAGACATATTTGTTAGGGCATTTTTTTTTGCATTTTTTGCCTCTTACAACTTATAAGAGCACCTTTTCTTTTATTCGGACATTTTTAGGAATTTTCATTTAATTTCGGCCATAAATCCCCATTATTAATATAAAATAATGTTTATTTCCTTTGATATTTTGTCTACATATTTTGTCCATTAATACTCATTATTTTTTTACTTGGTTATTTAACGACTCTGCATAAACTACGAGGTTATTTAGCGTCGATGGAATTGGTGATAGTGATATGATATTTGGCGAGATGAGGCCGAAGATTCGCCATAGATTACCTGACATTTGTCTCACAGTTGGGAAAAACCTCGAAAAAAAAAACCCAACCAGATAATCAGCCCAAGCGGGAATCGAACCCGCTACCAGCGCATCTTCGGATTGGCAGGCAAGCGCCTTAAGCGACCAAGCTACGCCGGTGGCTAATACCCGTTATTTTGTATAATATTTTAATTCTTTTTCTACACAAATATTGCCATTTTAATATAGGACACTCCGAACCACTCCTTCAATATAGACTCCTTTATACCTGCTAATTCCAGATAAGAGTGGCGTTGTGGTGGACTACATGAAAACTACATCAGGTAAAATAATTAATCAAAATGTACCACTTACAATTAGAAAAAAATTATGTAAAATTAAATAAACTTAAATATTGGTAGTAGAATTTAATTTAATTACTAGTCTGAATATTAAGTAGTACAAAACCTCTTTTCCTACTAAGCCAATTATGTACGAACAATTTTAGGGCATTTTATGGGCATTTTTGAAAGATTTTTCGGTCATAAATGCATTGTTTTTAGGACATTTTTTCATGATTTATAGGTCATCAAAATCCTAGCCCTAATAATAATAATAATAATAATAATAATAATAATAATAATAATAATAATAATAACAATAATAATAATAATAATAATAATAATAATAATATAGTATTAACAATAACGATGTCTTCCGCATTTACTTATTTACCTCATCTCATCTTTATGTTGGGAGGTCTTTTCTAATTGGTTCAATAATTTATGGAGTATATTTTCCTCTTGGACCTCTCGCACATTATGTTGGTAATTAGTATTAGTGTAATCTAATATTAAAATGTATTTTGTCTGACAACATGAAATTCATTGCTTTGCTTTGACAGAACAGTTTTGCGATTCACGAGACCTAACCTAAAAATGTATTTTGTTTGATCACGTGAAATGATTAATACAATCTCCGAAAACTGAATGCCACTTTGAAATGTATGCTTAAGAATATTTACTCCTAATAATTTTGCTATTCTAGTTTTAATGGCTGTCTCCGTGCGCATAATTTCTTCTTCATTATCTTATTTCTTCAGTTCATTATACTCGTAGGCTACATATGAACTATATAGTTCTGAAGCGTACTCTGAATGACACACGCTTTCTTTTTTGAAGGAGTCACTGCCATGCTATTTCCTCTCTTTGACATTATCGTAATAAAAATGTAAACAGGAAAGAAATTAATTAAACTATGAAATGGTATTTCTTTCGATTACCCAAGTGCAAATATCACATCAAGTATATTATATTTATTTACACTTATCGTACTGTAATCTTGAATTGTAACCACAACGCAACGCAACACATAAAATAATATAAATTTCACTAGCTTCCAACATTCGGCTCAGAAACTTGGAACAATTTGAATTTTCAGACAACTGCTGCCACTTCTGCCAACATAACAATTAGAAAATCAATATCATTAGTAACTTAGGCCCAAAGATATATAACAAAAGTATATTTAAATACCCTAATCTTGTGAATTATAATAGTCCTAGTATTCAATTCAAAAAGTTATGTGTGGATTTTATAAATAATAAAAAATTGTAAATTTAAATTTATATATTCTTATTGCGTAGTAGACAAATAAGACAAATTGTATTATATACTTCTTAATTTCAATTCAGGAATCCGCCCCTGAGCACGAGTTCTAGTCTTTCAGGGGCGAGCTAAAGTTTTTTCTATTTTTATTATATTTTATGTTAAAATTATTAGCGAAATAAATAAAATAAATAAAGTTGTAGTATTTCTCAATACCGAAATTCAAAACGGAGTTACTAAAAGAAAATTCAACCTGCAAACTATAAAATCTTCACAATCCACTTAATGGGGGGAAAATGGTTACGTTACACCCTTAAGATATTAAGTAAACTGATCCGGACTATACACAGATCTTCTGGCCGTGCAATTATTATTCCTGGCGTGACTCCTCCTCTTTGCATACGCCTTAGGAAGTGAAGGCTCTATAAAGTCTAGGTAGGTAGTATCGTTCGCCATTTTTGTTCTTTCGTTGCCGAGCTACCAGACGAGGAATCTATTTTTCCGCACCGTTAAACATTATCGTGTCGTAGCTCCTACGTTAATAAATCAAACGCACTGTAATTGAGCGGCAAATAACGTCCACGTGTGCTTTCTGCTAACGCCAACGAAAGAGCAAAAATGGCGGGCAATTATATTAAGTGTTTAGGAAGTGCATAACGTCATCACCAGAGAATGACAAGACGCACACGTTTAAATGTAGCCGACCTGCAACGTGATTGGCTGCCGGAAATAAGAGCGACGGGACTATAGGATATGAATTTTCAACTGGAACAGGTTTCATTTGATCACGTCTAGTATATTGAATGAGGAAATCGTATATAGCATACATTTTGTATTATGTAGTGTTTCTGTTCAAAGTTTTAGTAGTAACAACAGATGACAGTGTTAAAATATTAGATATTATCTTAGAAACAGAAGTTAGAAGAAATAGCGATAGTGCATTCTGACGCTATGTTTTCCCCAGATTCTCGTTTCATTTAAGAGCACATTGGTAACGTACATTTTTCCACTTAGGGATTTGATTTAGTGAAAACCTCTTAGAATATAAAAGGTGAGGTAGTTACAGGAATAATAACTTGATGTAGCTATTTTGAACGCGGAGGTTTTTATACAGCAATTATTCCCTGTAAGTGTGCTGTATAAAGATAGCAAGCTTTCCATTTCAGTTTAAAAACTTGGAATTATCACCTCTTGTTATATCTTTTTCCTCCCTTCCTTTTTAAGGAAAACATAGCTCGCTATGTAGTGGTGATATCAATCTGAAACAGTTAATTGTGCAATGCAGCATAATCTAAGGCATTACATGTAGCTGGAAGGGTAACCTTTGGCCTTAAGGTCCCTATCAGACAGCCAGACAGTGTGGTAGTGGTGGAGTAGCAACTTACTGCTCTCATTTGAGGTCACGTGACTTTGTGAAGTGAGAAGATTAGATTCGTTAGTCTGCTATTATTGTCAAGGCTTTAAAAGTGCCTCTACGTCATAGGGCAGACTAGAGGATGCCCAAAAACTTTTACTCTTACCCAGATACTGCCTGAGGGCGCGAGTGTACTTGTGTGAAGTTATTATTGTTATTATTATTATTATTATTATTATTATTATTATTATTATTATTATTATTATTATTATTATTATTATTATTATTATTCAAATATACATGATCGGGACGAAATTGAAATACAAATTGCTGAGTCGTTTATACCCGAACCCACACTTTCTGAAGTCAACATTGCGATAGAAAATCTGAAAAATTACATGTCTCCAGGTATCGATCAAATTCCAGCAGAATTAATACAAGAGTGTGGAAGCGCATTATCTAACGAAATTTATAAGCTTGTACTTGGTATTTGGGAAAAGTAAATTGTACCAGAACAATGGAAGGAGTCCATAATCGTACCTGTCTTTAAGAAGGGGGACAAGACTAACTGTAGTAACTTCCGAGGAATATCAAAATTTTGTCCAATATTCCTTTGAGAAGATTAACTCCATATGTAGATGAAATTATTGGGGGGCAATCAGTGTGGTTTTAGATGTAATAGATCGACTATTGATCAGATTTTTTGTATTCGACAGATATTGGAGAAAAAATGGGAGTATAAGGGTACAACACATAAGTTATTCATAGATTTCAAAAAGGCATATGACTTGGTTAAGAGAGAAGTTTTATATGATATTCTTATTGAATTTGGTATTTCCAAGAAACTAATTGGATTAATTAAAATGCGTCTCAGTGAAACGTACAGCAGAGTTTCTGATGCTTTTCCAATTCACTGTGGGCTAAAGCAAAGAGATGCACTATCACCTTTACTTTTTAACTTTGCTCTAGAATATGCCATTAGAAAAGTTCAGGATAACAGACAGGATTTGGAATTGAACGGGTTACATCAGCTTCTTGTCTATGCGGATGACGTGAATATGTTAGGAGAAAATACACAAACGATTAGGGAAAACGCGGAAATTTTACTGGAAGCAAGTAAAGAGATAGGTTTGGAAGTAAATCCCGAAAAGACAAAGTATATGAGTATATCTCGTCTCGTAACCAGAAATGCATATAGAGTGCTAGTTGGGAGGCCGGTGGGAAAAAGACCTTTGGGGAGACCGAGGCGTAGATGGGAGGATAATATTAAAATGGATTTGAGGGAGGTGGGCTGTGATAATAGAGACTGGATTAATCTTGCTCAGGATAGGGACCAATGGCGGGCTTATGTAAGAGCGGCAATGAACCTGCGGGTTCTTTAAAAGCCAGTAAGTAAGTAAGTAAGTAAGTAAGTAAGTAAGTAAGTAAGCAAGTAAGTAAGTAAGTAAACTGCTCTAAATGCTTTATAGGCCTACATATCTGCAAGTTAAATAACTTATTTGTATACCGATGCATTTTAATACCATGAAATTAAATAAACAGCTGTTACAGACGATATTTTGCGACATACAACAACAAACTAATTCATTTATTATTTCCATAGTAACAAGAACAGGTGAAACATAAATGCAGCCAAATGTGAGTGATGAGCTCTGTCTTTTATACAAAACATTTCCGGACACTACTTTATTATGAAAAAAAAATAAGTTTATTTTCATGCCCTCTATCACATCAGAAAATTAGGAATAGTTATTCTGTTACACCCTGTATATGCGACTTAAAAGATTTAGTGGTCAGAGAAAGAATTGAACAATAACCAGTAAAAGTTTCAGCTCCGTATATCTTCAATTCTTTAAGAGTGGAATGAACTAAATTACAGCGTTTCTCAAACTATGGTCCGCGGACCACCTGTGATCCTCGAGGTCTGTCCTTGTGGTCCTTCAAAAACGACAGAAGAAAATTAAAATTCAAACGAATTGCGTATTACATTATAGCTGAAAATTTCAGAGATTAGAAATTACACATGGCAATCGCTGTCACTTTTTCTTCCAGTACTGGCATTTTATGAAATTTGTTACCCTACCCGTCTATCGACTTCCCACTACACTTTCAGCAACAAAAGAGGGATTTAAAGCACTATGAACGTGATGTTTCTCGCAATCTTTTCCCTGTACTTCTGGTGCAGCACCTGTAACTCAGCCAGGGACCACCCAAATTCATTACAGAGGACCAAAGTACCGAACCTTTTCATGTATTTATGACTTTAAATCCTTCTTATGTGATACACGCTAGTAGTTGTCTATGTCTCTGTTAAATAGTGCCCATTATACATAATGAAAAACTTCGATCCGGGTCTTTGAAAAGAAAGGAACGTGATGATACGCTTCATTTAGGCACTGCTAATAGTTCAGAAGCTGTGTGTGAAGATATTAATATCAATGATTCTAGTGCCATTAAGGAAATATCTAGTCATTCAAATATAGGTCTACAACAACTGTGTAAGAATCGACAGACTCATTCATCTCAATTTGAGTATCAACATTTATTTATTTTTTTAATCAATAAGTTAAGGAATATCCAAACTCTAATGGCCTTGAATTATTAAAAAAAAAACTAAAATTAATTTTCTTCTATTAACATTAACTTAATTAGCTAATACTAATATAAAATTTATTGAATTAAATTAATTTTAAATAATTAATTCTAATTTAAAAATAAGTATACTGGTATTAAAATATGCTAGCCTACAAAAATTATAAATTTACTTTCGGAGGGAACAAGAGGAAGGTGGTCGGCGGAACTGTTCTGACTTAAAAAAGTGGTCCCCACTTAAAAATAATTTGAGAAACGCTTAACTAAAACATTGAAAATTTAACATTGTCAAGACAGGAGGTACACGGTCCCATTAAAAGCACAGCAACCTGACAATTTCTTCCAT
Organism: Periplaneta americana; assembly: GCF_040183065.1. NCBI lineage: Eukaryota > Metazoa > Arthropoda > Insecta > Blattodea > Blattidae > Periplaneta > Periplaneta americana. Next base: position 185,255,284 of record NC_091120.1, on the reverse strand, counting down.
CGCACATCATCTAGCTATACATGGGATCATCAGTGCTGTCTCTCACTTGCAGATGTCTTTTCACTCTAGAGTCAACCCTCATGTTGCTACCTTCATACCAAACCCGTTTTTCTACAAGTAATTCAAGTACTTCTGAATTTATTAAGATGACCATAATATTGTACGCCAGTGATGTCAAAGCAAGCGCATTTTTCTGACCTTGACGTCGTGCGCGGGCAGCAAGCGCTAAGTATGGAAAGAGGAAGAGTTGTGTATATGAATAAGCAACCTGTTGGATTAAGAAAACAGTGGTGCACAAACTTCAAACGGAACTTGAAATTTTATGTCGTTATTTTTGTATGGCTTCTTTCTGTTTAATATTGTCTATATTGTCTTTAAAACAAAAGTAGTAACTCTGATTTCTTAATATTGCACTTGTGTTTTAAATGTTAATAGAGAGTTAAGAAGGAATATTCACTTAAATTCCATAGTAGTATAATATTATACTGTATTAAGTGGATGAAACATATCATTCATAAAGAAAGTGACATTCCAAAGAAAGAGATTGAGTATGACATGATAAGTTGGAATTTATATTGATGGTATCTTTAGCCTTACAAAAGTAATCAATAAACTAATCAAAACAATATTACAGTACAAAGTAAAGTTGCCTAGGTACTGTATCTGTTTTAAGTGTATATTACATAATAAAACTCTTATCGCATTATGCTTTTAAGGTGATATTTGTGAGCAACTTCCTATCATTAGAATATTAAATTATTTTCTCGAAATCTGCTGAAGGTATAGAGCTGACATTTTTACAACACATGGGTACGTATCTTTTGCTTATGATGTAACAGTAGTTGCTTTGTTAATTCATATCCTTACAAACAATTTTCATGCGAATATTTTCAAAATTTTCAATGCACTATCTTCAGTACTACATATATACGGTATATTAGATTTACGAAAACATTCTGTAAGGCTACTAAATAAATAGGCCTACACCTGAAAATTTCACTTTTCTTAACGAAAAGTTCAGAAAATATTTCTTTTGAATAAAGAAATCAAACTTGTGAAAAATGAACATTAAAATTAAAACTTACATTCTTATAATGCACTTATACTTCTCAGGCAAATCTAAAAATTAACATGGATACAGTTTTAATAAGTTCTCTTCCCTTTATCTATTGAATCAGTACTGGCCATCCCTGAATATAGTTCGACCAAGCGGCATATACCACCTCTTTCGTCTGTCTCTTTCTTTTCCGCTGTAAAGCGCTCAGGCTCTCCTGGGCTCTAAAGCGCGCGCGTGCTCCTGTGGGCATCAACTGACATGCCTGGTGTACGCAATGAAATTGTTAAATTTTTTCACTCCAACAAAATTTAATTTCCTTGCCACGTACATTTCTTTACGGCACACCCTATCTTTTCCTCAATTACGTTTTTTAAGGCGTTTGCAATTAAGTTCATTTTGCTTGGAAGGAATTCTGAGTAAAGGGGGGATCATTATTTTTCTACACGGGGTTTCATTTTGTGATGAACAAAGGAAGGGTGGTGATGAGGCTGTGAATTTAATGGGACTAGGAAAATATCACATGTCAAATAATAGATTTGTCTCTTAATCTACCCCCCTCTCTTCCCGCTAGCTCCATATTCTCATCAAAGAGCGGATTGATTTTAGTACCGACACCCCTGCAGAATTTACATTCGACGTGAGACAAATTGTTTTGAATATAGAAAACAAGTTATACCAGCGGATCGCGTCTCTCTCTTTTTAATTAAACGCTTCCCTTTGATTAGAAATGCTTGCAGAAATTATAAATTTGTCGTTTTACTCCGTTCGTTCTTTGCTCTACTGGAGTTTTCGCTTGTCGCTGTTAATTTTAATGATCTGCAGTTAAAACATTGCTTAACTGAAACCCAGAATGTTGTACACAGATGCAATCAAGGGACGTAGTTAGGTTCAAGGTCTCATTCTACTTAAATTAGTGTTGAAATGTAAAAATATGCATAGAATAAGACTACTGGAACTTGTTTATTAAAATATTTGCATTTTACGTTCTCTTTCTTCTTCCATTACGCTTTAGCGATGTCATCAGGACATTTCCTGCCCTTCATTTCTCCCCTCCCTCGAAATATTCATATGTAAATAATGAGTGAGAATTTTGAAGAAGTAAATTATACCACAAGTTATGTTATGTATTAAGGAGTCCACTGAAGTTAAGTATTTAGACATAATTTTCGACAATCATTTAAAATGGTACCAACACATCAATTATCTTTGTAATAAATTACGTAAAATAATATATTATTTTGTTTTATTGAGGAATTACTTGTCAATAAGACGTTTATTACGCGTAATGTACTTAACTTTATTTCAATCGGTAATTATGTATGGAATTATAGCGTATATAGTTTATTTAAAACCAATATTAATCCACTTTATTTATTACAGAAGAAAATAATTAAAATATGTCTTCATAAACCTATTGATTTTACATCTCAAAAATTGTTTTTAGACTTCAATGTTCGTAAAATAAGACAAATTTATTACATGGTATTAATAACATTCATACATAAAAATCGAAATAATTTTGAATTGTATTCTCAGAGTTATGAAATAAAAGGTATGAATTCTTTAAGATTATTTGAACCAAAATGCAACACTGATACAGTATTAATCATAGTAGTAATTTATGTCCAAGAATATAATATAACAAATGTATATTTAAATATCCTAATATTATCAATTCTAATACATCTAGTATTAAATTTAAAAAGTTATGTATGGATTTTTTAAAAATTGAAAAATTGTAAATTTAAATTCATATATTCTTATTGCCTAGTACACATAATACAAATTTATTAGGCCTATATACTTCTTAATTTCAATTCAGGAATCCGCCTCTGAGCACGAGTTCTACTCTTTGAGGGGCGAGCTAAAGTTTTATTGTTTATATTATATTTTATGTTACAATTTTATTAGCAGAATAATTAAATAAATATTAACGGTACATTTAATACCTTTTTCAGTTGCCTTGGTAGTTCACGTGATAGACCGCTCTCTTGTGTAGATCAGAGGTAGAGATTGGAACTCATGATCTAACAGCGTATTCCGAATCTCACCGGTCCGGTGGCATCAATGACGTCACGTTGCAGCGAAATAAGGAACAAAACTGCTGGAAGGATCGATGCTGTCATGGCGACTGTACAAGTTGTTTTCTGTGCTACGCTAGCAAAATTTTCCGAAATTTTCGTACTCCCATCTCGTTCAAAGAAAAGATAGCATAAACAATTTATTTCTTGAACCAGTAGTAATAACTGGTCCGTTGACATGTTCGCTCATAAGCCATTAACATATTGTTTTTACGTTGTGCTCATTACAAACAATACAGCAGAACTAAAGCAGAACACACCGCCATGACACAACAGTGCACGATGTTATTCGTCTGCTAATTCCCGCCCTATACAAGAACCAATCAGATTCACTGATGGCGGCTGATGGAGACTGCCACCACCTCTGCAAGTTGATGGCACTGGTGCGACACCGGTGGAGCATCAATGACGTCATCGGTGGAATTCGGAACACCTTGATACCATCGGATTGCTCACCGGTGAGATTCGGAATACTCTCTAAGGCTCCGATCTGGCTTGGGTACGACGACCACAAGCCCGAGTTCAAATCTCGGCAATGGCGGAGTTGCGTTTGTGGTGGATAAAACAGAGTATTATGTAGCGACCATGAGAGTCTGTTGAAGAGAGTGAACAACATAGTGATGACAATAATAAATTGTAATGTTTGTAATTTTCCTGTTAGAAGAGGTCATTTATTAGAGGGACAAGCTGCACATTATTATAAAAAATGTATACCTATTTTTCAGTAAAGGAGAAGGCAAATGTGATTCACCGATTGCTAAAACTGTTCGCGCTACGGATGTTTCAAGATCATTAGTGAAGAAAATAATTTCTATCAATAAAACCAAGTATGCTATAACACTCCTAAAAAAACTCAGACTGCATTACAAATAGTTACGAAATTCAAGAAACTTAATGACATCGGACGTGATATAATACGACGCACCATTACTGACTGTTACAACAATCCCATATCCCCTACATTGGACATCATTTTAAGTGCAGTGCAAGAAAAGACACAAGGCACAGATTGTGAATTGCTATATTGGTAAAAAAAAAAACAAAAAACATATGACTCAGTTGTTATAGGTTATACTATTCTGAAATTTGTGAATTTGTGAAATTCACAAATTTATGATGTAAACTGCATAGGAGAATAAAACTATTATTATATGACTCAAATAAATATACTTTTTTTTCGTATTTAGAAAATGGATCTAAGAGACCCAACCCATACAGTTACGTAACTTTTCATGACCCGTTCACTGTTGAGTTAATAATAATAATAATAATAATAATAATAATAATAATAATAATAATAATAATAATAGGCTAACAAAATGACAAATTTTATTAGTGAAAACAAACATAGATCGTAAGTGGGACGTTTAAGTAACGTAGGGTTCTCTAGTAGATGTTGCAACGCTGCTTCCTTAATCGCGTGTCGAGTTGTGTAACAACAACCAGTGCTTCGGTAGCGTACTTACTTATTGCACTCCTCCCTCTGGTTTTTCTCTGAATGAACGTACACTACTTCGCTTGCTAGATGGACGTGCGTCGCGTCGTCTACTTAAAAACTCCAGTAATGCTTAATCTTGTAGCCTCGTGGGACAAAGTACGGTTCATATTAGCATCCAAAGACATAGCTGTGTCTGTGTTGTGCGAAAATCTGCCCGTTTCATCCTGGTGACCCTCGAATAGTAACATTGTTAAAATTTAATTTAATTAGTTTTTTCAACGAACCTCTGAAGGGCCTTTGTGCTACTAAACGGACTTTCCTCAAACTAAAGTATAACATCTCAGAGAAATTCTCAGAAAACAATCATTCCAGTCATGGTGCCAGTTCCCACATAAAGGCAAAGGTATTTGTACATTTGAAGAATGCCTCAAAGCCAACTCCTGGATCTCCTCTAAAAAGAATCTTTCGTCCTCGGAATACATCAGTGCCATCAAGATGTCTTGCAACGTCACCGCAGTGAGATCTGTCCCTGGCAGAACCTTCAGTACTACCCGTTGTCGCCATCCCGGCTGCAGCGAGACTGAAACACTTGGCCACGTACTGGGGTTCTGTAAGAAGGGAGAGCTACTGCGTAACAACAGACACCATCGTGCCCGTACAGCAATTGCCAACCCGCTAAGAAACAGAGGATGGGAAGTACATGAGGAGATTCATTGTGTGTCTGAAGATGATTCTCATAGAAGAGTCGATGTAATTGCCATCAATAGAAGAACCCAGAAAGCGATGGTCTTAGACCCTACGATTTGCTTTGAACGGGACACGAATCAAGCACTGCAGATTAATGATGACAAGCGAGCTAAATATGAACCTTGTCTTCCATACCTCAGTGAAAAATATGGCATTTCGCTTTACAACTGGGATGTTACAGGCTTACTATTTGGAGCGAGGGGTTGTTTACCAAAATTTACATGTAATATCCTTAAATTCTTTCAAATTCCCTTTTATGAGGTTCAGAAGATTGTAATGGAAATTCTGAAGGCCTCTCTTCAAATTCTACACTATCATGTATATGTTAACAAGTAAATTTTTGTTTTAATGTACAAATCGAATCATTATTTTGCTCGTTTCATTTCCCTTTATCTTTTATGTCTGTTAATTCCGGATCTCAGTGGTCAACCTCACTTGAGGACGGATGATTTGAAAAATCTTAGTAGCAGCATCTTCTCTATGTGGCGAAACTACTCTTGATTGCAACAAGCATATCGCTTCTTGGAGAACCCTTACAAAGCCATGCCATTACGTCATGAGCACAACATGTTAATTCCTGAGCACACATTTGTTATCGGTGCCATTGTTTCGGTTAGCTGAGATACGTATGAGATAGATAGTTGCTTCCGCGCAAACTTGAGCCAACAGTCTGTGAACAGGTGCGGTAGCTGGACGCCAAACATGCTGACAGCAAAAGGTGCTATTGCAGATTGCTGTAATTCTCAGCATAGTTGGTTGCTTTCCAATGACGAACTCTTACTGCTAACAAGTGGCAGAAAGCAGTGATGGATTAATCAGAATAAGTGTAGATTGGACTTTTTGCATTGCTAATAAAATACAGCAAGATCCAACGACAAATGAAGCCTGCATCAACCGTCGGGTTTTGTCATTGCTCATCCCATGTAATACAGAGGGTCGTACTGAAAGTCATGAGCAACATATTGCTATAATTTCAATTTCAACAATGTAACAAAAACGATTATATGATCATAATCTACAGACTTTACACTATGTATTGACATATTGTGACGTCATTAACTTCTATGATGTGACCACAGGCAATGTTTGCAAAATGGTCGACAACGATGGTTCGTTTCGACAGCGTGCTGTAATTAAAATTCCTTGTTAAAAATAAAATTCTGCCGCTGAAATTCACCTCAGACTTCAGCGTGCATACGGAGATGTGTGCATGGGCGCCAGCAGTGTTAGCAGCTGGGTGAAAAATTTCGAAGATGGGAGGGAACACGAGCATCCAAGATGAGCCTCGTAGCGGTCGCCTTCGACTGCCTCCACGGAACGCAACAAGGAAAGAGTTGATGAGTTCTGGGATGCATTTTGGTTGAATTTCTTGAACCTGGACAGATCATAAATGCTGTCCGCTATATTCGGACATTGAAGCTCCGTGGTGCATTGCGCGAGAAACGCCCTGGAAAGAACACGATAAGCGTGGCCTCGCATCGATCGTGTTACCGTGAAGAAACTGTTGCGCAATATTCCTACAGTCCCGACTTGGCACTCTCCGACTACCATCTTTTCGGTTCTGTAAAGGAGCAGCTGCGAGGCCAACGCTACGAGACGCTGGAGGACATCCGGAAAGCAGTGCGTCAGTGTCTTCGGGCAGATGAAACGGACTTCTACAGCAAGGGAATTTTTTAACTTACAGAACGAGGGTGAAAATGTGTGCAAAGAAATGGAGACTATATTGGAAAGTGACAGAAAAGTCTGTAGATTAATATGATTTACCTGGATTGTCTAAAAAATAAAAATTAAGATTTATAGGAATGGGTTGCTCATGATTTTCAGTGTGGCTATAATAAAACATATTCAGAGACGGAGTTTTTTGTTATTAGCAACAAAGGTGAAATGTGACTGAGAGATTAACGAAGAAGTATAAACAGGTCGACAGCCCAGTTCAAAAGGGGAACAACTCAAAATTTAAAGTTTTGAGAAACCTACAATTTTAAAGCTTTATGATGCGTCTAAAAATCAAAGGATCGTTGAAATTACTCCAAATTCTGTTAATGATCTTCTATCATCATCATATCATCATCATCATCATCATCATCATCATCAGCTTTCAAGTATTAGACTCCAGTGGATCTGTTACGGTCTCTTGCCAGCGTTTCCTAGGTCTTCCTAAATTTCTTCGACCTCTTAGGACATACGACAAAATCTGCCTGGGCCATCTAGAGCGATCCATCCTCTTGACATGCGTCTGCCACTGAAGCCTGTATTGCTGCAAATAATGGACAATAGAGTCAATTTTTAATTCCTTCAGAATATCTACGTTCCGATGATGGTCGAGAAGAGAGTATCCAGCAGTTTTTCGCATGAATCTCATTTCGGCAGTTAGCCGTCTTTCGTCGCATTTCCTTAGTGTCCATGCTTCACTGCCATAAGCCAAAACCGGTCGTGCGAGAGTTTTGTAGATTTTCAGCCTTATATGTCTTTGTACTTGGGAAGGTTTGAGTACACTGTTGATGGTTCCAGCAATTTTTAGAAATTTTGAGATTTTGTTGTCTATATCATCATCAGTGATGTATGATAGATTATAACCTAAATAGTTGAATGAATTCACACGTTCTATTAATGTGCCATTTATAATGATTTCGGATGGAACTGGATCTATTCCTGAAAAGGTCATATTTTTTTTTTTTTTTTTTTTCGGTTGATATTTCCATATTAAATTTTGAAGCAGTTATTTGTAAGTTGTGGATGATCTTTTATATATACTATAAATTTCAAATTGGAGTGTGCTATTTGGATTTTTCACAGCTGCATGAAGCTTTAAAATTCTGTTTTCTGAAAACTTTAAATTTGGAATTGTTTCCTTTTCGAACTGGGCCGTAGAGGTTGTGACATGAATATGACTGATTGATGATAATAAATTTGATCGACTGTTTTGTATAATAGGCCTATAATTTTGTTTTAAATCACATTTTTGGATAAAACTGAGTTCAGTAACAATAAGGCTGATTTACAAATTATTATTATTATTATTGTTATTATTATTATTATATATAATAATAATAATAATAATAATAATAATAATGATTTATTTAACCTGGCAGAGTTACGGCCGTACGGCCTTCTCTAACACTCAATCAGGAGTAAAACTGCGTTACAAAAAACACTACAAATTTACAAAGTACACTACAATATTTTTTAAACAAAATAATCTGCCCTCAATGAGGGTGACTATAAAGATCCAGAATAAAAACACTACAGAATAATTCAGAAAGACAGGAATTGTTCAGTAAAACATCCAGAGATATGCAAACCCAATAGAATCATCAATGGCCAAAATATATATGGTAATATAATATTTGGATTGAATCCTTAAGAATATTTAACAAAATTTTTTGAATTTCAAAAAATCGAAGATCGAATGCTTTTAAAATTTTACATGTGAATTCAGGAAGTGTGCCATGTGCACAAAACAAAAGACCAGAAACACTCTACTGACTGTAGCTATATTTCTCACTTAGGTAAGTAATGCAGGACTCATAAATATTTCGTATGAACTATTCTCATAGTGTACTCGTATTATTTATGCTAGGTATATATGTTTCTGTGTATCAAAATTATAACCCTAACATACCATATGGTATATCTATGCAAAAGATAGTAAATATCAATATCTTAAAACAATATAGGCTACTGTACTTTGCATACTTCCACTCAGTAATGAGTTTTGGAATAATATTCTGGGGAAATTCCACTACTACAAAAAGAGTAATTAGAATAGTAGTAGGTGCCAAATCTAGGGAATCATGTAGGACTATTAAAAAATACTACAAATAATGCCCATGGCTTGTCAGTATATTTTTTCATTAATAATCTTCCTCGTATGTAATCGTGGAAACATTGTAACTAATTCAACAGTTCATAGAATAAATACGAGTCAAAAATGACTTTCATACTTCATCGGCAAATCTATCGCGCTATCAAAAAGTTGTGCGTTATAAGCAGTAAAAGTTTTTAATAGCCTCCTTATCGGTATAAAAAATGAAACTCAAAACATAATATTATTTATTGCCAAATTAAAGAAGTACGTAATTTCTCACGCCTTCTATTCTGTAGGTGAATTCATAACATTCAACAACGCTTGATGAAATTGATAATAACATTTTGTGTTGTACTGTAGACTATATTGTAAACCTCTTCTGTATATATTTCAGCTAGACTGTGACTATAAATTAAGAATTTATAGTAGTATTAAGTTTTTTGACTTGTTCCATATTCTAGCTGTGAAGCAATGTATGAATACCATACAATATGGTGAAGTAGAGTTTCTGTATAGGCTTATGTGGAGATTCTATAATAATACGCATTTCTTAGGACGTTGGCATATTGTTTATCATTCATAATAACTCTAATAAAATCAACTCGCTTTTGGGGAAGTAAAACCATTAGACTATTTCCAGAAATGAATTAATAAAATGTAAACCCAGTAAATCGCATAAAAACACAATAATTTTAGTTTATTATATTTCGAAACACACGTTACTAAGCAACCGAAAAAACAAGATGAAAACTGAAATGTGATGTAAAGCTCTATTCTTTTATGAATGAAATGGTGTTTTAATTTCTGTCTAATGCTTATTTTAACAGAATTTCAGCGATTTTTGAAGTGTGTAACGAGTTAAAATTCCATTATTTCAATATTAAAAGTTTCTGATAACAGATTTCTTGCTTGATCAGACCTTATCTGGACGCCAAAGGTAAAATATTCATTTATTTTCCAACCATTCAAATTTGTTCCACCATTGTCTCTGCCGGTTGTATCAGAGCCATTGATTCCTGAACTGATGTGGGGTTCATCCCTTCGACGTGTTTGAAACACTACTGTTAATTGGGGCTTTGGGGAAGGGTTGGTTTGAAAAGCGACACATTAAAAAAAAGGCTTTGTGATTTCAGTTAAACACATGGAATTGTTCTTTTGTCCAATATCCAATAGGAAATCGGATATTCTACAGGGCCCATATTATATTAGAGGTAATTAAAGATACGCGTAGTACAGGTGTATGTCGGTATTGGATTGCACCCCTTTTTAATAAATCAACTCGTTAAAAAAAATGTGGAAACAGGATATCAAGTTTCTGTCACAGAATACCACAGGCTAGATGTTGTGAACAATAAACGAGTGCGTGTTTGAAATCTGGCTGCTAATAATAGTATCGACATGGCCGCGTGTAAATTAACTCTGAGCCGTGACCAGAGAGTAAAGATACTCGAGCGCCATGCGGCCATTTGATATTGAGGATCAAATCATGCATGCTTTATTCATGGTTTCGATATCGTTGTTATAATATTACATCAGGTAGGATCCTATACGCATTGCAACGATCTATAGTGGTGATTGTGGTAACTAGAAACCATCACTATTTGTAGTGTAAAAACGGCCCAAATCTATAACTTGTACGGAATATATTAAAGAAATTCGGATATGCCAGATTATTAAACAAAGAGTTACCGTTTAAAATTGCTAAAATTTAAACAAATGAGTGCCACGAAGGTGACACATTCTTTCTAATTATTGGTTTTACGTGTTTCACAGCTATTTTCTCATGTTTAGAGACAGACTGCCTGAGATCGAATCCGGTTTGGGCAGTTTATGTGGTTGAAATTTTTCGAGAGTTTTCTTCAACACTTGGAGTAACTTTCAGCGTTTGGTCTTCGTTTTTTTTTCGCCGGAATTAAATAATAACTAGTGGCTTGTGCAGGATATGCTGCTGCAAACTAAGTTCGTTAGACGTTCAAATAAAAATTTTTCATATTTATTTTCAATGAAGAATACTTGCCTTTTTGATAGTTATTTGCTTCCATAATAATGAAACCTACTCCCTCTGAATGGATTTCTTTAGGCCAAATACTTTTTCTTGAACCTATCCAACTTCAGTTTTTGAGTTTCAACGCGAAAATGCAAGTATCAATGTCAGGACGATAGCAGTAGCTATTTCAGGTCATTGTGGATTGCAGGAAAAAGTTAAAAAAATGTCAGGTTTGCTAAGCTTTCGAACAATAGCATTTTCGTATAGCTGCTGCATGTAGAACTTGAAATGTAGAGCGTAAAATCATTTTATCCTACTAAGAGATCTTGCTGAAATGATCTGGAGACTACAAAATTTTCTAGGCCTCTTATTTTATCAGTAAGTAATACCTTTTTATCTTTCCTTAGGAACTGTAATTTTTGCGCTCTCTCGAGCCAATACTGAAGACAATGACACATATCAATATCTACACTACACCGCCATTAAGTATATGAAAAAGACCCAACCCCACTGGTTTAATAAGTATAAAAATATTTCATTTTTAATAACAATATTATTATCTTACTTAAGTTTTGTAGTTATATATAGCAGTCACTCAGTAAATTACAGAAATGAAGATCTAAATTAAGATATTCTCTACATTTACTTACATAACCTCAAAACGTTTCACTTTCATATAATCAATATAGCATTAATATGTATAATTAATGAAAAATAGTCACATCATGATATTAACTATAATAATATTTAATTTCTAATGGTAATAATGTCATCAAACCACCTCAAGTTTCGTAGATTTGAATATCCAAAAACACAGCTGTACTCAGAAAATTATACACTGCAGAATCAGTTTTTAATAACAAATTGAATTGAGCTCTAAATATGTCGGCAATCCTGCAGGTCATAGCCTTCGTATAGGCTAATAGCTTATTGTTTATTGTAGTGTATGTTTTGTTCTGAAATTCAATCAAGTCGGCAGTGATTGAATAAAATTAGTTCTCAAAACTGACAACAGATGGATTTTGGAAAATAGGAAAATTATGTAGGAAAATTGACATTTCACTGAAAACTACTACTTTTCCGAAAAACTTTGGATGCCAGGCATGAAAATGAGGGGTCGCTCATTAAAATCCGTTCAGCCGTTTTCCCGTAATTTCCATTACCAATTCAAATTATATATATAGATGATAATAATAATAATAATAATAATAATAATATTATTATTATCATTATTATTATTATTATTATTATTATTATTATTATTATTTATTGATATTTATGTGCTGGACAACAGCCATTGGCCAATAAAAGTCCAGCACAGTGATACAATTAATACATTAAAATGAACAACTATGGTACACATTAAATACTTGAGTTAACAATAAAATAAAGAACATAGATTACAATAATTAATTAACAAGAATTAATACTATAAAATATTAGGGAAAGGAGTTGATTCTTACTACCAATTTGTGTATAAGGATTATGCAAATAATATTAGCAAAGACATTGCCATATTCTAATACTTCTATACATTGAATGGATCGAAATCGCCTACATGTAAGTTAGCATGTTTAATACATCTGGAGACCGGCGCGAGGAAGATTTAGAATTTCTAATATAGGCTAGAAGAGTTTGTGATGTCTCATGTCCTTCATAGGAATACGAAGGCTGACACTGTTTAAGAAAGATTGACAATTAATAACAATAATGACAATAATATAATAATAATAATAATAATAAAAATAATTATTATTATTATTTATTTTAGCTGGCAGAGTTAAGTCCGTAAGGCCTTCTCTTCCACTCAACCAGCAAAAAGTATGCCTACGCATACATATGTATGAACTTACAAAGAATTCAACACTTTTGATTTAGATAAGAGTTACATGTATACAAGAATTATTTATGAATTAAACAGCAAAATACTAAATTGCTAAAAGATTATCCTTTAAGCTATTTTTAAAAATGTTTATTGTCTTGCGGCCCCTAATACTTTGTGGCAAGGAAATACATTGTCGCAAGGTGGATAATAACTCTCCAGAAAAAATTAAACACAGAATAAATATGGGAAATGCCTGTTATTATTCTGTTGAGAAGCTTTTGCCATCCGGTCTGCTCTCAAAAAAGCAGAAAAGTTAGAATTTATAAAACAGTTATATTACCGGTTGTTCTGTACGGTTGTGAAACTCGGACTCTCACTTTGAGAGACGAACAGAGATTAAGGGTGTTTGAGAATAAGGTGCTTAGGAAAATATTTGAAGCTAAGAGGGATTAAGTTACAGGAGATAGGAGAACTACAATCGTTATATTCTTGACCTCACATAATTAGGAACATTAAATCCAGACGTTTGAGATGGGCAGGGCATGTAGCACGTATGGGAGGTCGGAGGGAAAAAGACCTTTGGGGAGGCCGAGACGTAGATGGGAGGATAATATTAAAATGGATTTAAGAAAGGTGGCATATGATGGTAGGGACTGGATTAATCTTGCTCAGGGTAGGGACCGATGGCGGGTTTATGTGAGGGTCTCCAGAGTCCATGCATACCCAGAGTAGCGCAATCAGCTGGTCGGCCGCCATTGTTATTCCATTTCAGGACACTTGGGATAGGAACATTTAAAGTAAAACTAAATTTATTTAGGCCATTGTCCGTGACGCTTAAAATTAAAAATATTTGGCTCTGATTTAGGCTACATTCATTCCTTATACAGCTGTATACAGAAATAGCTCACTGGAATAACAATGGCTGATTTGTCGGGATTTCCGGTGCAAAGGTTTGCGATAGTCTGGATATCCACGGACTCTGAGGGCGGCAATGAACCTCCGGGTTCTCTAAAAGCCATTTGTAAGTAAGTAATGCATTATTTTATGTAATTTTGTCTTATTATATTTTTCTGATAACGTAATTATCTATCATGTGTGGATTAAAATGTGTTATGGCCAACACATTCCCTTTAACTCTTAAATTGACGAAGTATCCTAGGATACAACAGGTTAATAGTTTTAATAGAACAATAGAAAAAAAAACTGTAGGAAAATTAAAATTTCACAATACTATAATATTGTACAACATATAAAATATGTAGCCTACATTGCGATAGTTGTTTTCTTTACAGTCCGACAATGTTTAATAAACTAGTGTGAGAAATGAAGTTTTGCCAATGTAAGGGTTAATTTCGTGGTATATACAGCATATATGATTTCATTTTTGCAAATTACACTAGATACTCCTAAAGCACAGCAAATACCTTACACTTGGCCACGTGTTGGGCTTTTGTCGGAAAGGAGAGTTATTGCGTAACAACAGGCATCATAGAGTCCATGGAGCTATCGCCTGTCTTCTTCGGAACAAGGGTTGGGAAGTTCATGAAGAGGTCCACTGCATTTCTGAAAACGACTCTCACAGAAGAGAGATATAATAGCAATAAACAGGCAACAACAAAAAGCTATTATCATAGATCCAACTATACGCATGGAGAGAGATCTAAACCAAGCTCGTCAGGTTGATCAGGAAAAGAGGGCCATTTATGAACCTTGCATTCCCTACCTTAGTGCCAAGTATAACATCCCTCTCTTCAATTGGTCAGTGACAGTTTAATTTTTTGGCGCTCGGAGTTCTTTACCAAAATTTACATATAATTTTTTAAAACAATTATCAATATCATCTTTTGAAATTCAAAAAATCATCTCGCAAATTCTTAAAGATTCCCTGCAGATTATACAGTTTCATTTATACCACTCAGAAGGCCTTAATTAAGGATAGGGTAAACTAGGGTCTGTTGGACAGTCGGGCATGTTGGACACTCCGTACTTTAACGTGTTACCACGCCACTTGTGGGAACCACATTCAGCTAGAAGTCAATGAAGGAAGTAGCCCCACTCGTTGACCCTAGTTTACCCTATGCTGATTTTAAATAAAATCTTTTATTTATAAGTATAATTTTATAGTCATATTCTAAGATTTTATTTTGTAATTGATAATCAATGGTGCTTAATTATTACGTTTTATTTTTATAACAATATTCATATTTAATTGATTATATTTGTTTGCTATTAATTTCCGGATCCTCGTGGTCATCCTTAATTAAGGCCGGACGAGTTATTTCTCTCTCTCTAATAATACCGGACAGCTGTATACTAGCAGCATTGACGTGAGTGCGAAATATCGCGGACTTGACATCTAGCGGAGCGGCGTGGAATTACATCCACAAATACAAATATTAACATAGCGGAAATCGGACTAGTGTTTAAAACGGAGATATAATCTACGAGACACTTAAGAAATGTTCAATAATACCGTATTTAATGTAACATCATTTTATACAAAGCTGCATATAATAAGAAATATTGCATGCTTCATATTATTTTCCGTAATTAATTGTTGCGTATTTTTTCTTTGCTGTAGTGAGACAAAATTAATTCTGACATTAATAATGAATTTACAATAACGCTTTATATACGCATTGCTGACAACTGAAAG
The DNA here is from genome assembly GCF_040183065.1 of Periplaneta americana. NCBI lineage: Eukaryota > Metazoa > Arthropoda > Insecta > Blattodea > Blattidae > Periplaneta > Periplaneta americana. The sequence goes on along the minus strand of NC_091120.1, from coordinate 185,239,685 downwards.
ATAAAATTTATAGTAATCTGATGCGTGTAATAATTTGTAAAGTCATGTGGACAAAAAAAAAAACTTAATTTGCTAAAACCTTAAAATTTCCAATATATTTTAACTTCTGTTCATTTATTAGGACTAAATAAAAAAAGCTCATTTTTATTGTTCTATCAACACAGAAACAAAGGCATTAGGCCTAATAAAGAATTTTGTTGACTCACGTTTTATGATCCTTCGGAAATCGAAAGTACGATTTGGAGCAATTTGTAATGCTGTAATTGTAGCAATTATAAACAGCACACATACACCCTGACATTTTAACACAACATTAATTAATGAAACTATTAACTAGCCCAGCAACAATATACATTGCAGTTGATTACAGCTTGTTTCGCGAGTATCTCCACACCGGCTAACTAGGTAGCAGCACCAGCGTAGTTCGCTCGCAGAACTGCTAGTTGTCCGGTATTATTATAATAAGGTATTTGAGCACAGTATCATCAATTTTTTTTAACTTGTCCGATTTACGAATAATTCAGTTTTTCGTCACTCTTGTAACAGTAATATGCGTTACAAGAGCGGTATGTTGAAGTTTTCATGTTCGAGGAAAAGTTTGAAAAAACGAAACGTAGTTGAGCTTTTTTAATTTCCGAGAATTGAAAGAAAACATACCGCTCGTGTATCGTACATTATTTTGTGCATAGATCGTTTATTACATACCTGAAAGACGAATTTCTAATTAGTTGCAATGAAATCTCCATCTTGGTTTCTGTTCAATGACGGCAAATTTGGAAAACAAAAATATCTGTCTTCAACATTGTTGCTTTAAAATGTTTTCTGTGTTTATTATACTCCAGCAGGCCTTGATATACGTCTGTGTTTTTTCCCCCCAGTCTATGATGAGTCTGGAATCTTGTTGATTTTTTCACGGCTTCCTTAATGTTACTTGCATCACGAATGCAGTAACTTTAGTGGAGTTGTAGAGTTTACTTAATTTTTGCAACTATTTAAAAACAATAATTAACAGTGCAATTTAGGTGAAATTGCAGTGGTAAGTTTCCAATTTATAATTATTACTATATTGAACGTCTCTAAAAATAATATGTTAAAATCCTAAAGCAGTAAAATCAATATGTCACTTAAGCGGTAAGAAGAGGGAAATTGTTATGCGTGTTAGGTTGGGAATTCTGAATGTGGAATTTCAGACTTTCTGCGGATTGGTTTTGTGCGGAAACCAAGCAAATACGCACGATCTCGCACAAAATATTGTTTCTTGGACATAATACGATTTGAAACGGTGCTTCCCATGTGTGCTTATGTATTTGTAAGGAAGTAATATACATTTATGTATGCGTAACTTATATAAGTAATGTGAGTATATTTATTTGTATGGAATGTTTGTTTAAGTAATTGCATGTGTTTATGGGTGTGTGTATTTAAGTAATATTCATTTTTGTTTTAATTCGTATTTTTTTGTCCTTTGAGATGCTATTTATACAAAATATATCATATCTCCGATTCATTTCTGTTTACAAGTTTCTATTCGCGGCTACAATTTCTTGCAAATCACTTCAATTTTAACAACTCAAGGAGACTTCTAAAGCAATCGAGCCTTGACATAAGCCAATGGAAATCTCCGTTGCTGAGGGCCCGCTGACCGCTGTTCCAACCAGGCACGATGAGTTTTTTCATATTTTACGATGTTTCAGTACGTTTGCCGGCCTTTCACAACCTGGGGCCCATTCCAATGCTGATTGTGGATTCATATTATTGGGGGACTCCATAATTGTAATAGTACTAGAAAACAATGGATAAAAAATACTCTTTTGTGCAAGACAAACATTAATTAAAACCTATACAAATAAAAATATAAATAGCAGTACGGTCCTTTTATATAAAAAGGCTTGCGAAACAAAACAATAAAATTTATGACAGTATTGGGTCTTTTTTTTTATTGTTCTGTGAGACAATTGTTTGCGATGTTGTAAACAGCGGCTATGTTCATTTATGAATGACTAGGGATTATGTGGGTATTCCGCAGCCCAGGGCAAAATCCTCTGTATTTTTTTACCTCTATACATGAAGTACATGTATGTCCTGATTACAAAAAAAATCGACCACAATATTATAATATTCTGCCACATATTTTCCGTCATCTTTGACAATGTAAGATTCCTTGAAATACAAACTAGCATTCTAGCAATACAGAATGGATGGTAACTTCTGCACCAAAATTTAAGCGGTGATCTTACATGTTAAATATAACAAAACTTTTATTACGCTTTTCCTTCGATGATTACACTTTTTTCATTGTCTCTTCTATTTAGAATCATGCATACTTCTACTCCGAATTATCTGTTATCGCGCTTTCAATTTCTTACAACAAATGTATTTAAAAATAGGCTTAATGACTTTACTAATAGACGTATTATACACACTATTTATTTAATTATTTTAAGTGAAGAGAAGATGGAAACGATACGATAAAAGAACTTAAATGGGAAACTTTGAAAAACAGACGTAGGAAAACTAGAATAACATCATTGTATAGAGCACATCTAGGTCAGAAAGCATGGGTAGACGTAAGGGCTCGGTTAGAAAAGCCAACGTACTATGGTAGGAACGATCATGATTTTAAAATCAAATGTAGGAAACAGAAAACAGATGTAGGTAAATTCTCATTTTTAAGTAGAACTATAAATGATTGGAATGACCTACCTGCAGCGGTCTTTGAGGGCTCTCCTTCCTTAAGGAGATTCAAGAATAACTTAAAAAGTTGTGTATAAAGTGCAAATTAAAATTAAGGTGACATTTAACATTTAATTTCTTTAAGGTGACATGTATTTTATTTAGCCTGACGAGTTACTCCCTTGGTTTGAATTGTAAATTATTTAAAAATAGCGTGTAAAAGGGCCTTAGACTAGAAATGTTTAGTTTAAATGTAGTTCTGTTTATAAGTACAGTATGCATAAGGGTGTAATTATTTGACTTATTTGAACTGTTGTATCAGTGAAGCGAGGTGAATCAGTGAAGTTATGGTTTTACAGTGCAGTGAACAGTTCCGATCAGTGATAATTTATAGCGTCAATGAAATGTGTTCTATAGTGTCAATGAAATGTGTTATAGAGTGTCAGTGAAATGTGTGCTAAAGTGTCAGTGAAATGCGTCATAGTGCCACTACAGTGAGTGAGATGAGAGTAAAGTGAAAGACTATTGAAACTTATGTAGGGCCTATACATAAATTATGTAGATTGTATTGTAAAATTAGGTATTTTATTATGTTTTATTATTATTGTGTTAAATTGTATTGTTTATTCATATTGTATTGTGTATAAAATTGTATTGTGTATTGTGTAATTGTATCGTGTATTGTAAATTTTATTGTGTATTGTTTATACTGTGTTTACCACTGCCACCGGGTGCTTGCCCACTTGCAGTGTAAATGAATGCATACATATCAGTGAGGAAGTGTGTTCTGTCAGTGAAGTGTGAAGTGTGTAGTGCCAGTGGTCTATTGTGTAAGTGAAGTGTGTTTATGTAAGTGAAGTTCCATAGTTCATAGTGGCTGTGCAAAGTATTTGAACAGTGAAATGGTTTTGAAGGATTAGTGAAATCAGGATAGAATCAGTGCAGTGAGGGAGTTGATAGCGAAATAAGTGTACTGCCGAAAGGTACTTGTGCAGGTATGAACTCAGGGTTAAGATACAAATTAAATTTACTTAAATGTTTTTTTAAGTGATCGTGCTTCATTTAATTTAGGATGCTCCCTGTTGTTGTTATTATTATTGTTATTATTATTATTATTATTATTATTATTATTATTATTATTATTATTACTACTACTACTATTATTATTAGTTATTATTATTATTAATTATTATTGTTTTTTATTAGTTGTGTTTATTATTAATTGTCATTATTGAGTATAATTAGTACTGCCACGGGTATATACCCATTTTCAGTGTGAATAAATACATACATACAACTCTTCGAAACCGGCATCAAGCACTTCTTTCCATCCCTCATCATAGAACATCTTTATACTCATCCTCCTATACTGTAGAAATACCTCGCCTCTGGAATTCGTTACCTAATGAAGTCAGGGACTGCCGGACTTTATCACAATTCAAAATTAAATTGGAAAATTTTGTCTTATTTAATGCTTTTTAGGTATTGCTAGAAGTGTTGATTTGTGTGTGTGTTTTTTTTTTACTCTAGATTAAAATTGCAAGTTTCTTGTTTAGGCCTATGTTAGTTAATTAGTTAGGATACAAATAATTATGATACTTATTCACTCATTTAAAGTTTGTGTGACTGCAACCTGTGCATATTTTTGTATGACTTACTTTGTTTATAGTGTATTTTTTATAAATAAATAGATAAATAAATAAAAAAAAATAAATAAAATAGTCTTTGCCCAATGTTTACAGCTCTCTATTGCGGTAATGGCCCGACAGGTTGCTATACAAGCAGATAGATAAAAATAATCTGAACAATCATTGTCTTGAATTTTTTTAATTAAACCGTTTAGTCATGCATTTAAACTGAATAATAACGAAAATCGTTCACATAAATCTTGCAACGCAGGACATCGACTGAGTACAGCAGAGGGGGAGAGGAAGGTAAGGAATGCAGGCAGCGCTTACTTAGAGTTATTGCAGTAGCCGTGATGTTGCCAAATGCTTCATAGAAACATAACGATTTCCTTTAAAACTGTGAATGTTAGAGAAAAAAAAGTATTTAGAGTTTTCAATTCTCTTATGATCTATTACTAGTTTTATTTTGGTGCAGATGTTTTCTGTTGTTATACGAATAGAAAGTGTGCGAGAATTTAGCATAAGAGCTTGTGCACTCCTTATGTTTGCAACATAAAATTTGATTAAAATGATATTAGTCATAATTCAGAAGTTCCTAAAGATAACCTCACGTTTGAACAAAGAAAGGTCAGAAAATCACAGAGAAAATAGTTTGCTTCAAATCAGAGTTGAACACAGTTTTTTGTGTTCCGTATCGTTCATTTTTTAATACTCGCTAATAATAAGGTGGATGCTCCTGTTATGGCCATGTTTCTGATATGGTCACCCCCCTATTCTGAGTTAGTTAACCAAAAAATCCGCTAAATTGCAGCAGGATCCAGTGAAAGGGCATCCTGGTATGTTACTTGATCGTTTTCTATCCAGTCAGGTTGAGCAATATGGCGTCAGTTGCCTGTTTTGCGGTTTTCATGTGACCTCTTCCTATTTTTCTCTGGTAAGTCTCCTTTGTTTTATCCATGTTTTTCAAAGACTTGTTTCATGAAAACCATCGTACTCCATTCAGCTTTTAATGTTCTGTTGATTGGTGTTGTAGTTGATGGCGTATCTTTTACGAGTTGTTCATAATCAAACGATTTTCGTGAAAGCTTACCTGCTCCTGATATGGCCATATCAAATGCACCATGGCCATATCAAGTTCATTTCACTTTTATTTTTTCACCTAACAAATTTACATGCTTTATAGCTGGGATTACGCAAAAATTTTGTAATTTAAGAAAAACAACTTAATTTTTTATGGAAAAACCTGTTTTGACTACACTTTTGAATTATAAAAAAGATTATTAAGTGTCATTTTTATTCATTTTACACCAAAATTATTTAATTTTAGCACAACTGCACTATCAAACTGAAAACAATCACGATTTGTAAAATATGGAACAAGGGTGGCCATATCATGTGCACATGTTCCTGATATGGCCACTAGGTAGACTTTTGGAATTTGGGACTTTTTGGACAATTAAAGCTATTTTTATGAGGAAAGGAAATTGCTTTAAGAAAGTCCATTAGACTGAGAACGAGTAAGAAAAAAGTGGTTTACATTTTTTTTTTCAAAATGGCGGTTAGAAAATTTCTCAAACCTTAGCATGGCCATATCAGGGACACCTACCTTATTTTATTATTGGAGATCACTGCATTTCATGTGCATCGCTCCCAGTTGGATTGACTTGTAAATACTATTAACAAAACCCGTCAAATAATTTTGAAGAAATCGATGCACACAGATAGGCCACATGCTCAGAATTACCATCTCTATATGAGAGATACTGAGAACTTGTTTTTCCGTAAAAACCTCAAAATTGTTATTTATACAACTAGTAACTAAATTGAAACTTTATATCACGAGTGGTTATGATTACCTACCTACTAATTATTATTATTTTCTTAATACATCAATTTGTGCACCACTACTTATTGCGTCATTAATTTTAGTATGCTGGTATCTGTTTGACATATAGGACTGAAACAGATCCAAAGCAATAGGTCTACCTCTTATTCCAATGGCTCCTAATTTATTTAATAATATCTTATGATTTATTGTGTCGAATGCTTTTCTTAAATCTAGGAATACTCCTAAACATTTCTTGCCTTCGTTTAACGCTTTTATGATATTTGAAGTTACAGCCATTATAGCATCTTCGGTGCCGATATGATTCCTAAAACCAAATTAAAATTTTGATAAAAGTTTGTTATTCTCTAAATAATTAACTAACCGTTTTCTTAATGCATTTTTCAAATAATTTTGCAATGTTTGATAATAGAGATATTGGACTATAATTAATTAGAATATTTCTGCCACCTGATTTATATAAAGGGATTATAGTGGCACATTTCAACATCATAGGGAATATTTCTTGAGATAAGCACAAATTAAAAATATAAGCAAGAGGATTTGACATTAAAGTAGTAATTGAATTTAGTAAGTTTGAAGAAATTCCATCATCTCCTGGAGCAACATTTTTTTTAAGTCATTTGCTGCAATAATTAACTCATTTTCATGAATTGGAGTTAGGAAAAATGTAATCTGATATTAACTCAGCACAACTGATCCTCTATGCTTCTTCAGTCTCTTTATCTACTAAATCCTCAACCAATCCTTTTGTCATAATCATTAAATGATTACAAAACTTATAATTAAACTCATATTATATTGATCAGATTAACAGAAATTTCATTACCAGAAACAATGACTGTTTACGCTGAAACAAAATAACCTACATGCTGCCTTGAGAACGAGGTTCAAACTTTCTTATAGGAGAAATTTTTACTTATGAAACAAATTTATGCAATATTAAAAGTTAAAAAAATATTTATTGAAATGACGATCGTCCAAAAAAATAATATTCGATACCCATGTGTTAAATGCGTAACAGAATCTCAGAAACTGAAAAAACTGTTTCCTCGATTCTATTATAATTCACTTACTATACATGTATCGCGATATAAATTTCTCTGAAAACAGTGAAGTAAAACAGTTTATGCTCGACCATGCCGAAATGTAGTAATTACATATATAACTGGTAGCAGCCCTTTAATGGACCTCATTAAAGTACACCTATTCATTAAAGTTCAGGTGTTCCACCAATCAGAAAATACCATTGTAACAATATGAAAGCACAAGTATCGATTATTTTCGGATATGCAATCGAAAGACAACTAGCGCGAGATTTCACCAATTACACAATAAATCACCTATATTTGAAATAAAGTGAGTTCTGTTACTATAATAATTAGCGTTAATTGTAAATAATATTCAAATAAATTCAATTTGTCATCTCGTTTTTCAATGTCTAATTCAATTTCAAGGTTATATCAAGATTAATGTTTATTTTACTCTCTAGATTATATCAAGGTCAATGTCGACATTTGTTTCTCGGAAAAAATCAATAATTTCACGTCTGCGCACATCTCACAATTTACGAGTATTGCACAAGGCCAGTTCCGCTCCTCAGTCAGATAAGAATAACATGAATACGTATGAATAATTTCAAGTTAGAAATATGGTCGAGCATAAAAAGTCGTATGAAACTTGACTATAATAGTAATTAAAACGCTCATATGAAAATTATGAAACTCGCTTGCGCTCGTTTCATAAACGTATTAGCGTCTTAATTACTATCATTATAGGCTCGTTGCATTATGTACTATTTTCTTTCATTATAAAAAGAAAGGCCTTCTTTATACAATGTAATCAATAATGAAAAGACTTCCTTTATAAATGACGGTGTTGTAAAATAGACTCAATAAAGGGAAGAAGTCAGTGAAGAAACTTTTGCTTCAGCTATGAACAAATTCTTTCATGCAGCTAAGATACCCCTGAAATATATCTTCCAACGCTTTTTTTTATTCCTTAGCGGAATTTTTCTACAGGGACATCATTTTATTTTTACTTCAATTTTTATTGTACCTGCGTTTCTAAATGTACTTGACTCCCACCCCTTTCACTAATGTCCTTGTTAACATCAGTCACACAAACTTACGGCCGCTGTTGCTAGCAGTGAAATAAACAGTACAGAGTACAGTGTGTTTCAGAAATATGTTGCATTTTCTATAGAAGAAAGAGCTTATACTATTGAAGTTTATTTTCACACAGGTATGGTGTGTAGCATAACTGAATTTATCTGTGTGGACTGAGCACAAGTGAAGATTAGAGTTGCCGAAAGTACGGGACCCTATAATATGGTACGATACTTAACAGCATTATTTAAACAAGAGTTTTGTTTTACTGTTTGTAGGTATGAAGGACGATGACGGAAACTGGAATTACAATATAACCGAATATGAACAACAGTTTTTTTCACAATTTCCTGATTATATTATTACGGAATATTTTCGTAGAAATGTCATTAATCTGGTAGATAAATTTAGAGCAACAGAGCGTATAGAAAGGAAGAAAATTGTAACATGGCCAACAAAGGTGACAGAAGATGCTGTAGAAGATGCTAGAGAAAGGATGCAGTGAGGTCCTAATAAGTCGGTCAAGAAGTTAGCTGTAGAAATTGGGGTTTCTAACGGAAGTGATCACAAAATTCTCAGGAATAAATTAGGTTAATAATATGCTGAATGAAGTAGACATTACATAATGTATATAAGCGCCTGAAGAGTTGAGTTTGTGAAAAAAATTGTTACTATTGTACTGTTTTTTGATAAAATACTGTAAAAATAATGATCAAACTGAAAATCGTAATACTGTATTTCCCTGTAACATAAATGGATACACTACTTTTCTCTCCTCCTATAGCTAGTAAAATGATTTGTTTACATATTGCACTAGCAACTCAAAACTCCTGTAATGGAAGGGGGGTAACAGTGTTTCCGAGTATAGCCAGGTTAATGTTAAAAATGTTGGTAAAAATAAAGTGATGTCCTTGTAGAATGCTTCAATAAATAATTCCATCAGATTCGGGTGGAAAGCCCTTGACCATAGTCCTAGAGTTCTAACCTGGAATTCACTTTTTCAAACTGTTAAACAATTGAAGGGCCGATGTTACACGTCCGACGCGGAAGTCTGTGAAAGTGTAGAACAGTGGTTTCACTCACAGCCGTCTTGTAGAGAACATGGCGCATTTGGACACCTGTCTGAACATTGGAGGTGCCTATACATAGGCCTAAGTCAAGCATGTCGCACGTATTTCCATCCTTGTACACAGCATTATAGTAGAACGAAACAACATCGCAATTTAGTGTCTTAGCAGATTTAACCAAAGACATCTTGACAAATGTTATAAAGTGTTCACTTTGATTCAGTAGCGGCTCGTCGTAAAAAAAATAGGTGAAATGCTGTTCACATACGCAAATGCATGAACAGTTTTACCAATATAATGAGTAGGCCTACAATTCGTAAAATAAGAACAATTTTACTAGTTCTAGAACACATGCAAGCAGGAAAATTAATTTATTACAGGACTCACCCAATTTCGTGCATACGAAGTCTATCCTTCTATCTTTTAAAGCCGCAAACCTGGCGATAATGTTCTCATAAAATGTCTGAGTTTAATTGAGGTTGGAGAGTATATCTCTATCCAAAGCTATGTGGGGTGTAATCCTGATAAAATAACATAGAGTCAGGTAATTTACCTTTGCAGCGGTGGCTGCTTGGACACAAGGAATGAGGATACTATTCTCGAGTCGGGTAGTACATAGTACTGTAAAATTTCACAACCCTTAAATAATAGCCCCCGGTCATAGAGACCAGCTTCAACTCTTCTCTATTTTTAGTACCGTTAGATCTGCAAACTGCTTACTCCAACTACAACAAATCTGAGAGTTCTCCGTAACTGAAAGACTCAGAAACGCACTTCACTCATACAATCTTTCTATAGTGCGTGACGTCACGTTACCATGGAAACCAAGTGATGTAAGAGAATGGGAGCCCAAATAATTTCACCTCTGCTGTATTGTAAGTTCCAATAGACACCGCTTCGGCGCTCGTAACTGTTGACATTATTCTATTCAGCGGATGGTTATAGGTACTATTAATACAAATAAACACTATTCATATCGACTGAAAAGAAAACTTTTTTTATTTTAGAAATACGGTACCGGTAATAACTAGAATTAATTATTAATAAGAGATAAAACTGTATTTTATATGTAAATAGGTGAAGTGGTACTTCACCTACTTCACCTGAATAACCGCCCCTGCTTTGATTTCATCAACGTTCGAAATCTCTGACTTTCGCCATTTTCATGTCAGATTTGAGGAAGAGATTTGTGTCCGCCAAACTGATTTGACTATCATGAAATCAGTGGTGAAATGTAGTTAATCATTTGAGATATGAAAGTGAAGAAAGTTAATCTGACTACAAGAATTTAGCAAAAACTTTTTAACGTGGGACATTTATGCTCTTGACTAGTGGCTTGTGCAGCAAATGCTGCAAACTAAGTTCATTAGACGTTCAAATACAAATTTTTCAGATTTACAGTATTTTGAATGAAGAATACCAGACATTTTGAAAGTTATTTGCTTCCGTTATAATGAAACATACTCCCTCTGAATGTTTTTTTTAATGCCAAATACTTTTTCTTGAACCTATCCACCTTCAGTTTCTGAGTTTCAACGCGAAAACGCAAGTAACGATGTCAGGACGATCAGTGAGTTTTTCATGTGGGAGTAAAGCAATAGCTATTTCAGATCATTATGGATTGTAGGTGAAAGTTAAAAACTATTGCATGTAGAGCTTCAAATGTAGAGTGTAAAATCATTTTATCCTGCTAAGAGATCTTGTTGAAATGATCGGGAGACTATATAATTTTGTAGGCTTCTTATCAGTAAGTAATACCATATTTGGTCTTTCCTTAGGAACTGTAATTGTTGCGCTCTCTCGAGCTAATACTGAAGAGAATGACGTATATAAATATGTACACAACACCGCCATTAAGTATATGAAAAAGACCCAACCCCACTTGATTAATAACTATAAAATATTTGATTTTTAATAACAGTATTATTATCTTACGTAAGTTTTGTCGTTATATATACTATACAGCCGCCACTCAGTAAATTATAAAAACGAAGATCTAATTTAAGATATTCTCTACATCTACTTACATAACCCCAAAACGTTTCACTTTCATATCATAAATATAGCATTCATATGTATAATTAATGAAAAATAGTCACATCATGGCATTAACTATAATAATATTTCATTTGTAATGGTAATAATGTCATCAAACCATCTCAAATTTTATAGATTTTAATATCCAATACACAGCTGTACTCAGAAAATTACACACCGCAGAATCAGACCTGTAAATTATTTTTAGTAAGTCTTGAAGATTTTAATAACCAATTGAATTTGAGCTCTAAATATGTCAGCAACCCTGCAGGTCATGGCCTTCGTGTAATATCCTATTGTTTATTGCAGTGTGTTTGTGTTTTTTTTTATTCTGAAAAGGCATTATTTCTCAAAACTGACGACAGATGGACTTTGGAAAACAGGAAAATGATGTAGGAAAATTGATATTTCACTGAAAACTGCTATTTTTATGAAAACCTTTGGGTTCCAAGCCTCAAAATGAGGGGTCATTTATTATAATCCGTTCAGCCGTTTTCCCATAATTTCCATTACCAATTCAAATTATATATATAGATTTTGGAGAAATCTGGTCACACTGTCTGTTAATACAGTGATGTCAGTAATTATACTAGACTTTGGATAATTGAAATTATAATGTGTTGAAAACAAAGTACAGTGAAATCCCTCTTAACCGGCACCAAAGGGACCAGGCTAGTTCCGGATACGAGATTTTGCCGGATAATTGAATAAATACTGTAGGCCTAGATACAAAAAAAGTTCATATTTCATGGTGACAAATATTGAAACTGCAGCCATATGAAGCTTATTTCTCTATCACTTGCTCATAACCGAATAAACATGAAAAATGTGTGGATTTTCCTTATTACACAACACAAATAATAAGTTACACTAATTCTAGTTTCGAATATTCACTGAAAATGAAAATTCGTGCGAACTAATGTGGCAACATTGTGGAACGTGTGAAGTGGACAGACAGAATAAGAAAATGAAGTTGTGTTGGAAAGAGTGGGTGAAGAAAGAATGATGCTGAAACTGATCAGGAAGAGGAAAAGGAATTGGTTGGGTCACTGGCTGAGAAGAAACTGCCTGCTGAAGGATGCACTGGAAGAAATGGTGAATGTGAGAATAATTGAGGACCGTTTTTGCAAAACTTGCTAACTGAAAAAAACAAAATTTTGCAGGAGACACACAAAACTGAATGGAGACAAGTAGGTTATAGGTGCAACGATCACACTTTGACACACTACAATGAAGAGAAGTCATTCAATTTTACTAAGATTTCTTAAACATCGTGTAGAGGCCTGCCTTGTGTTAATGAATCCACCAAAAACTCAATTTTGCCAATTTTGCGGTTAGCAAGTTTTGCAAAAACGGTCCTCAATTTGGGGCAGAAGAAGATATCAGATCATAGACGACATTAAGATATATGGATCATATGAGAAAACGAAGAGGAAGGCATAAAATAGGAAAGATTGGTGAAAGCTGGATTTGCAGTGAAAGACCTGCCCTTGGGCAGAACACTAAATGAAATGAAGTCTAATATCATATAGTCACTAAGCTTGAGGTGATTTTTTGCATTTCTCGTGATACATCGCTCCAAGCGGTTAGCAACTGAGAATACTAGGAACAATAGACTGAACTGAAACAATCACTATCGGATATCATTGAAAACATCCTTAGGAATGTGCTTACTAATGCCGTTTATAGCATAGAAGAAAGACTATTTCTTATTGAACAACACAATGGTGGTCATATTTATTTATTTATTTATTTTGTTTTAATAAAATCCCATTTATTTACGAACGAATTGGTGTTTTTATTTTTGTGGAATCTAAAAATTTGACAAATTATTACTATTTCAAAATGGGAACTTACTTTTGAATAACCTTATACATTATAAGTACTAAAATGCATAAGCCTACAATTAAAATTTTTAGTGCATGTTTAGTGCATATTTTCGAAATGATAGAGCATATTTTAAAGATTTTTATGCTCGACCATGCCGAAATGTAGTAATTATACACCTGGTAGCAGTCCTTTATTGCATGTCATTAAAGTACACCTACTCATTAAAGTTCATGGTTTTCAGCCAATGACAACTCAGCTTACAGGTGTTCAGCCAATAACGAGTCAGCTTTGTACCGTTATATAACCGCAAGTATCGATTATTCTCGGATATTCAATCGAAAGAGAATTAGCGAAAAGTCACGGAGGCTGGAAATCCAATACTGTCGCAGAAGGTTATGTTATATTAGTATAATAATTAGCGTTAATTGTAAATAATATTCAAATAAATTCAATTTGTCATCTCGTTTTTCAAAGTCGAATTCAATAATCAAAGTTATACCAAGTTTAACGGATTACACAAGGTCAGTGACATTATTGTTCCTCGGAAAAAATCAATACTTTCGCGTCTGCGCACATCTCACAATTCACGACCTAGAACAAGGTCACTTCCGATCTTGTCAGATACAAATAAAATGTATACATCTGAATACTGTAATTTCAAGTTAGAAATATGGTCGAGCATAAAAAGTCGTATGAAACTCGCCTATAATGGTAATTAATAAGCTCGTATGAAAATTATGAAACTCGCTTGCGCTCGTTTCATAAACATCCATAATCGCTTCTTAATTACTACCATTATAGGCTCGTTGCATAATGTACTTTAACAGCATAAATGCATGCATATTTTAGATATTTTCAGTGCATATAAATCCGATGTCTAATAATGAGAAAATACGACCATGAATTTCACCGTCTACGTCTTCGACGAAGCGTTAGGAATCTTCTTACATATCTGTGGACGAGTCAGGCCTTCTGCATGTAGTTCGTCATTACAGTCATAATTCATTCATACGTGTATTGACACATGAATATCCGCCCGTACACGAGGCTGATGATGCCCTTGTATGTATTTCTGTGCAGACGTTATCACGCAAGGTAAACAGCTTGGCCTGATAGACCGCAGAATGTATGTCTGCCTTGGATTCAGTATTAAACAAGGGGAAAGCGAATAGCGTCGTCATTATAGCCTTCATCAGATTGGACTTGGCCACATCCACAGCCGTTCGATATCAATTCCTATCTCTCTGCCGCTTCTGATTGGGAACTCATGAATTTCTTAGCTCAATTTCACACAGAATCATGGCAGTATGGTATAGTTGCGTCCCCCCGTCAATTGAGAGGTCTAGGCATAGCCTAGTTGCGCCCCGAAGAAATTAGGTAGCAGAATGGACGTGGCATAGTTGCGCTCCGATGGGCATAGTACACACGAAAGCGATTGTCATAAAATAAATAAATTACTTAAAAATATTATAATGGTAGCTGCATTTTTTAAGAACATGTACAGTGAAACCTCTCATTTACGGACAACGAAGGGACGTAACAATCTGTCCGCATCGGAGAAGTGTCCTTTATTGGGAGGGAGGCTCCCATATCTAACAGTAAATTTATAATATGCAATATGTATCCCTTTACGCTTTAAATTAAATGTATTACTGTAGTTTAATTCTAAATACAGTACACCACAATAAATTCTTTGCAACTTTGAACTACAGTAGATAAGATCGAAAAACGAAAATACAGTACTATGCCATGCAATTTTATTCTAGGTCTACAGTTATGCAGTACTGTAATTTACAGTTTTCAACTTAACCTTTACGTTCAGATGCCATGTCTCTCGAAACAGAACAACTGATTGAAATGAAGAGAATAATCCTACTAACCCTATTGAACACAATTTCACTATCGCAGAAACCTTGGACCCATCAGACAGGTTAAATTTTGTGATTTTGTTTATCCACCCTCTTCCAGCTAACAATTGGTAGCCGGCTGGGCTAGTGGTAGCCTACGAGACCCTTATTATCTTCTTTCCTGTTACAATTTTCCATTTTTGTAACACATTAGGTCTTGAAATCCAAGTTCTGTCCGCAGCCAGGAGATAAAGCAAGCTTTAGGACTGTGAAACAGCTGTCCGTGTCCGTGTCTGAGAGTGTCCGTAAACGAGAGTTAAATTTATCATTATTTCTATATTATTTCAGTTGGGACATAAAAATCTGTCCGTGAATGAGGAGTATCCGTATCTTAGGGTATCCATAAGGAGAGGTTTCACTGTATCTGTCTATTTTACCGCTTCTAAATTCCTCGATCACGTGATTTAAGAAAACGGAGTCTTTCACGGTATGTGTTATTATTGCAGTTCTTTTTCAAAAGTAAGCTGTTCAAAGTTACATACATATAGATTGGCATTGATACAATATTGCTCCGTACATATGAGCCATTGAGAGCTGAAGTGGTGTAAGTCAAAATTGGGTAATGAAGTTTAAAGTAAAAATTCTGTAAAATATAGCGCAAAGTAGCAATTAATACGTCCTTCGTGCTATCCACTGACTACTAATAGTTTAAATAAATTCAATATTAATTGCTAATTTGCGCTGTATTTTCATTACCCATTTTTGACTTACATCACTTCTGCTCTCAACGGCTCATATTTACATCATTTACACCTATAAATTACAGGGTGTTAAAAAGTATCCAATATTTAGGAGGTGATAGTATGCATCAAAACAAGAAAACAATGTCTAATAAACATGGGTCCTACGACGCATAGTTTCTGAGATCTGAACACTTGTTCATAGGAGGTGCTCAATGTGACGTCTATTTACGGCAATGCATTTCTCTGCCCTACAATACAGCAGACTACCAGATAATCATACCGTAGTTGATGGAATACTGATAAGTCGCAAGGAATACTGAAAACAAAAGTCTGGTTGCGGATATGAGCGGGGTTCAGCAGAGATGGTGTTGTGAATTTTCGTAATCAGCATGTGTGGGCTGATGAAAATCCCCATGCAGTTGAAGAAACAAGGCATCAGCACTGATTTTCAATCAACGTATGGACAGGCGTTCTTGGTGATAGATTAATAGGACCATATGTGCTACTACAGAGATTAACTGGGGCTCGTTATCTGGACTTTCTTAGTAATGTATTAGAAACAAATTTCAAAGAGTGCGTAATTCCTTATGCCAAAGGGCAGAGGAATGCATTGCCATAAATGGACGTGTTATTGAGCACTTGTTATGAGCAAGTGTTCAAATCTCAGAAAGTATGTGTTGTAGGACCCATGTTTATTAGACATTATTTTCTTGTTTTGATGTATACTAGTACCTCTTAAAATATTCTATTACTTATTTACAATTGGCTTTTAAGGAACCCGCAGGTTCATTGCCGCCCTCACATAAACCCGTCATCGGTCCCTATCCTGTGCAAGATTAATCCAGTCTCTATCGTCATATCCCACCTCCTTCAAATCCATTTTTAATATTATCCTCCCATCTACGTCTCGGCCTCCCCAAAGGT
Source organism: Periplaneta americana (assembly GCF_040183065.1). Lineage (NCBI taxonomy): Eukaryota > Metazoa > Arthropoda > Insecta > Blattodea > Blattidae > Periplaneta > Periplaneta americana. Next base: position 185,222,982 of record NC_091120.1, on the reverse strand, counting down.
ATTTTGCCCTCCGGTCTCCCAACTAACACTCTGTATGCATTTCTGGATTCGCCCATACGTGCTACATGCTCTGCCCATCTCAAACGTCTGGATTTAATGTCCCTAATTATGTCAGGTGAAAAATACAATGCGTGCAGTTCTGTGTTGTGTAACTTTCTCCATTCTCCTGTAACTTCATCCCTCTTAGCCCCAAATATTTTCCTAACAACCCTATTCTCAAACCTTAAAATATTGTATACTTTTTTTAACACTCTGTATAAGAGTGGCAAGTTACCTGGTTGAGGTTTTTTCCGGGGTTTTCCCTCAACCCAATGTGGGTAACTTTCGGTGCTGGACCCCGGACTCATTTCACCGGCATTATCACCTTCATCTCATTCAGACGCTAAATAACCTAAGCTGTTGATAAAGCGTCGTAAAATAACCTACAAAAAATACATACATACCTACATACATACATACATACATACATACAGTCCACACCTGTGGAGTAACGGCTAGCGCGTTTGGCCGCGAAACCAGGTGGCCCGGGTTCGATTCCCGGTCGGGGCAAGTTACCTGGTTGAGGTTTTTTCCGGGGTTTTCCCTCAACCCAATATGAGCAAATGCTGGGTAACTTTCGGTGCTGGACACCGGACTCATTTCACCGGCATTATCACCTTCATCTCATTCAGACTCTAAATAACCTAGATGTTGATGCAGCGTCGTAAAATGACCCAATAAAATAAAAAAAAATACATACATGCCACCGGCATAGCTCAGTCGGTTAAGGCGCTTGCCTGCCGGTCTGAAGTTGCGTTCGGGCGCGGGTTCCATCCCCGCTTGGGCTGATTACCTGGTTGGGTTTTTTCCGAGGTTTTCCCCAACCGTAATGTTAATGTCAGGTAATCTATGGCGAATCCTCGGCCTCATCTCGCCAAATATCATCTCGCGATCACCAATCTCATCGACGCTAAATAACCTAGTAGTTGATACAGCTTCGTTAAATAACCAACTAAAATAAAAAATACATACATACATACATACATACATACATACATACATACATACATACATACATACATACAATGCTAGGAAACTTACTGTGTTTATACAGGGAATGAATCTCGCTCACATTTGCAGTAGAACAATATGTTGTTACTCAAACGTCTTCCATACTGCCGATGTGGCCCTATTGCATGCAGTAAGGGTTGTTAACATGAATAAGATGCACTGCAAAGCGGTCGTTGGTCGCGCAGGACGCCCGTTTTGTAAGCCCATTTCCTGGCTGCTCGCACCCTGAATAACGAGATCGGTGCGAAGTATCTAGCTCTGATGATAACAACTGAGATATTGTGATAAATGCATTCTAAAAAAAACCGCATGGAATTCGAAATACGAACGTAATTGTTAAGATGGTACCACTGAGAGATCTGTGGCCGCCACTGACAACTTCACTTAGGGTTACAGTGATGACTGTTGGACACGAAGTGGAATATTGTTATTTCATCTATAATTATTTACACCCTCATTTACATTGTTACATGTATGCTCTATTTCGTGAGGAAAAAAAAAATCTCTGTATTTTTAAGGCCGCTCATGCTTTACCATGTTTTATATATCGTTGTGTAAAGCCAAATTACAGGCGTTTTATATTACCGGTGCAATGAAGCGGTAGTAGGGCCAGAGGGGTGAGTTGGGGTGTGTAGTGGTGAGTGTGGTATGTGTGTATGTAGCTTTTGTGAAATATTAATCCAGCGAGTATCGTAGTTTACACAGTGTATGGGGAGGAAAAGGGGCGAGGGGAAAGGAGAGGGTGTAACGTTACGTGTGTGTGGCGGTATAGCTCTCTGCCGATGTCATTTATATTATAGACACCACGAGTTCAGCACTGTCACCGGGGGTATGTACCCTGTCCTATTCAACCCCCTCCCTCCGCATACAGAACAACTCTTTGATAATAATTAAATCGAGCCAATAGTTGTCAATTGTGATAGTCATTGTTAAAATTGTCCCTATGCACTCTCGAATATTCCCCAACCCCCAGATACCACCCCTCACCCCCTACCTTTACATGCTTGTATCGTAGTGCATGAGAGACAGTGAAATTTAATACAAAAAGCCTATGTGCAAAATTTATACTCAAACCATTGAATAGGTATTAGTTATGGTACACCATTGTAGGGACGGAATTCCTGGAATGGCATCCATTATATGGCTTTGTTTTGTAAAGGTTATAGCTTTTACTGTCCTAATTTCAATGTTAGTGTCAAGCACTATACTTGCATGTTGTTACATCAAAGGGGTATTGTGACATTACTGCGATTTATCTTTGGCTATTAGAAGTGGCCGTTTTCTGCGTGCTTTAATTGCGATGTTTCTATGGGAATTTAAACGCCAAATTCTTTACAAGTGGGACTACAGATACGGTGCCAGAAAAAGCCACTCTCTTGATAACATCTATTTTAAATTTCAAATAAATAGTGAACTATCCACAGTGTAAAGGGCTCATATACACGTTATTCAGGCTCACAGGAGGCAGGGAAGAGATAGAATTCCCATTTGTGTGTGGACAGGGGATAATGTTATTGCTCTCAGAAGAGGTGTAGCTTGGATTATTTCTATTGCTAGTGACGTAATTTATATGCGGTATGGTTTGTAATTTCAGAAAATAAGTGAATGTATGGTATGATACGATTAGAAACAAAATAACGTGTAAAACTACGCGTATATAATAATAATAATAATAATAATAATAATAATAATAATAATAATAATATAATAAATTTCGCTCCCCTTATGAAAAGCTTGCCAGATTTGACAAAGCGTATTACATATAATTTGTAAACACACCTAAAAGGTAAAATGATATACATTTGAAATGGTTAGGGAATCGAATATACAAAATGTCAGAAAAAATTACGCCTAAATAGCGTTTGTACTCATTTACAGTTAAGAAAGGGGGGGGATATCATCAGATAGGTTAGAATGATTTGAATGCCATATACCGCGAGAAAAATAATAGTACGGATTTATTGGCATTGGTATCTAAACCAATCAACAGCCATCGGGTAAGATAACTTGAAATTTCCATTATCACTCCCATACAAATGATTTCTCAATATCTGAACCGATCTTTTGAGGGCACTAATGGCTATTTCCTTCACAATGCTGTGTGTTAGCCCCAGGTTTTTACATTTGTTGGCAAAGAAGGAGGGTATGGTACCTCGTGCTCCCACCATCAGACCTATTACATCAATGTGGGTCAGGCTATATTTATCTTTATAGAACGGGATTGTTGGTTCATAAATCCGTTTCTTTTTACTGTCCACCTCATGCAGTATCTCAAATCTGATGTTGGGATCGAGAATGTATGCCGAGTCGTTCTCAATGGCAATGATATCAATTCGCCGAACACTTCCTTGTGTGGTTAGTCCCTGCACCTCTTGATAGACTGTAAACCTTACTTCCTTCAGTGCCTCGGCCAGCATAGAATGGACAGTATGGTGACGTATGTTGCGAAGGGCCTCACTATAGGGGCAGAAGCCAAGGATATGGGGAAGAGTTTCAATCTCGCTGAGACAGCGCCTACAGCTGGTACCATCCCGACTTCTACCCGGTACAGTTCGGACCGGAGCGACAGAGTCTACCATTTTAAGGGCGTCTATCCATTTCGAGAGGGAGATGTAGCAAGGGATAAATGAATATACAGCCTAATAGTAAATAAAGTAACATAGTTTGCTAATATACAGAGTGAATCAAAAGTCTGCAACCATATAAATATCTTCCATATGCTTGATTTTCGATTACTATAGGTGTTACCAGTATTTGTAAGACCAAATGCTCTACTTGTAGCATATTCGATTCTAGCCCTCAGCTATCTCAAAAGCAGTCGTTTTGGATGCAATTTTGAAATTTTAGTTCAGGTAAGTACTCAAAATAATGTGAAATTTTCTGAAAAAAGAAAAACAAACATGCAATCTGTTTTGAGATATATTTATTTATTTATTTGTTTATTTATTTATTTTGCTAATAACTGTAACATAAAATATAATATATACAGAAAAACCTTAGCTCGCCCCTGAAAGAGCAGAACTCGTGCTCAGGGGCGGATTCCTGAATTGAAATTAATAATTATACAATACAATTTGTCTCATGTCTACTATGCAATTATACTATATAAATTTAAATTTACAATTTTTCAATTTTTATAAAATCCATACATAACTTTTTAAATTTAATACAACTATTAGAATTGACAAGATTAGGATATTTAAATATACATTTGTTGTATATTATTGGGCCTAAATTACTACTATGATTAAATACTGTAACAGTGTTGCATTTTGGTTCAAACAATCTTAAAGAATTCATACCTTTTGTTTCATAACTATGAGAATACAATTCAAAATTATTTCGATTTTTATGTATGAATTTTATTAATACAATATAATAAATTTGTCTTACGTTAAGTACATTAAAGTCTAGAAACAAATTTTGAGATGGAAAATCAATAGGTTTATGAAGACATATTTTAATTATTTTCTTCTGTAATAAATAAAGTGGATTAAAATTGGATTTAAATGAGCTACCCCATCCTATAATTCCATACATAATTACCGATTGAAATAAAGTTAAATATATTGTGCGTAATAAACTTATTGACAAGTAATTCCTCAATAAAACAAAATAATATACTATTTTACGTAATTTATTACAAAGGTAATTAATATGTTGGTTCCATTTTAAATGACTATCGAAAATTATGCCTAAATACTTAACTTCAGAGGACTCTTTAATAATCGGACATTTACACTGTATAAGACAACAATCAGAATTATGTAATTTAATACTTAATATAGATGTAGGAGGTTTGTTACATTTTTCAGATAATGAAAATGGAATAATTATGGTTTTATTTTCGTTGATGGAAAGATAATTTATGTCAAACCATTTTTTTATATTAATTTAATCGTTTTCGAGTTATTTAAAGATAACTGTCATAATAACACAAACATTAGTTACTGCATCTACAGATATTTTTTAACATGGTACAGTACTAAGGAGGCTTTGGAGAAGGTATTTTTATGCAATTCTGGTAATTAACTTTTTCTGCTTTACTGTTTTGTTAACCTGTGACAGTTTCAGTGCATTAAAATGGTTCAATCTGTTTCGAGATATCTCTAATCGTTTTGAATTCATTAAATGGTAACTGTCACAGTGACACAAAAAGAAAAATTCTACAAAATGTGCTCAACACGTTGTCCATTTTCGACGATGCACATTTGTAGACGGATTTTCCAGTCAGAGAGAACATTTTGTAACATTTCCTAGGTGACTTAAGCACAGGTTTCAATGATACGGTTCTTTAAATGTTCCACATTCTCAATTTTCTCTTCATATACCAAGATAAATTGAAAGTGAACGGAAAATGGTATGATCTGGAGTTCTGCCTGAGGAATGAAGATCATCCAGAATTTGGACTAACGAGAAGAACGAAAGAGGACAAAGTCGACGTTTGCTACATGAGCGAAGGGAAGGAGCAGAAGAAAATCATCCCAACTTCAAGGACGGAACAAGTCATTGTCGCAGATCACATGGTAACAGGAGCGAATAGTAGTGAGTTCAGAAACCCACATGCTGACGTACGAGGAAGTGTAGAGGTGATGACACATCGAGAAGATAAGTGTAACGTGATCAAGCAGCGTAAGCAGATTCCTAGTCTCCATACGATGGCAGTAAGGTTAGCGCACTCCAGAAGGAATGCTGACAATAACGGAACAAGAAGCAGAAGTGCTAGAAAAAAGGCGAGTGGGGATAAAAAGAGAAACCAAGAGTCAGGAAGTGATAGGGAAGAAAGTAGTGAAAAGATTAAGGGTGCGAGTGTGAGTGGAAATCTAGGATGTGGAAGTGAAAGCGTGGGGGGGAATAAAAGAGGAATAGAAGAAGAAGAAGAAGAAGGAAATAGAAAGAAAGACAGAGATAGAAATAAAGCAGAGACAAGCAGTAAAGAAAGGTCAGAACCTGCGACAGCTGAGGATATAGCAATGTTAATAGATATGATTAATAAATGTGGGGATATGATCAAAAAGTGCTAGTAAAGGGTAATTGTAATTATAAATGATAGAGAAGTATAGGGGAGCGAGAAAGTGTATAAGCTGATGTGTAGAGAGAAATATAAGATTTATAGGAAGTGAGAGTATTGTGAAAGGTTTAGGTGTAAGTGGAATAGAGAGAAAGTTGAAAGTGAGCGCAAATATGAATGAGTGAAAAGTGAAAAAGGGTTAAAAGAAATGAACAAGTGACAGTATAAAATTAGTACTGACATTTGAACGTTGGAACAGTAAATGAATATAAGAGACAGATAGGAGAAAAGGTCAAAGAACAAGTAAGGCAAATAATTCAATATGATAATTTGTAGAGAATAAGTGAAATTGAAATCTTAGTGAATAGTAGTTAGAGGAAAAAGGGGGTTTGAAAGGCATATATAAATTTAGATATATTACGATTAATGATCAAATAGAGAATAGCAAACGAAATGTAGGAGAAATACTGAAAGGGAGATTGAACAAGTAATAATAAAAAAAAGTACATAGTTTAATTGGTAGAAGATGTGTAGACATGTACTGCAAATATGTGTTAATGTAAGTGTTAATGGTGGCACCGGATACAGAAATGTGAGGTACACCATTACATGTAAAGAAGTGCTGTGACCAAATATATCAAATATCAAATATATCAAATATCAAATATCTTCATATACCAAGCTCCTTATGTAACCCGAACAGAAAAAATCAAGGGGTGTTAAATCTGGAGATCTGGCCGGCCATTCTACTGGTCCACGCCGACCAATCCAATGTTCGGGAAACTGTTCCTCCAGATAGTTTCGAAAGCAAGACCATAGTGGAATGGAGCGCCATCTTGTTGAACAAAGATGGGAATTCACATCGGTTTAGTAAATCAGCAAAGATGGTTTCTTGCAACATGTTCAAATGGCACTCAGGTTCTCCTCAATAAAATACTGTCCAACAATACGATTTCCTAAAATTCCACACAAAATCGTTATTTTACCAGCACCTTGCAACATTTCTGTGGCTTAACCCAGCAGAATGAAAAATGATATCAATTCTTTTTCCTCTTTCGATAATGCATTTACGAAAATCAAGAAATTTGTTATAAGAAAGCTTCAAACAATCACAAAAAGCTTCAAACAATCACAACAATGCATTAAAACTGTCACAGGTTAAGCACACAGTAAAGCAGGAAAAGTTAATTACCTGAATTGCATAAAAAAAACCTTTTCCAAAGCCTCCTTAGTACAGTACCATGTTAAAAAAAATATCTGTAGATGCAGTAACTAATGTTTGTGTCATTATGACAGTTATCTTTAAATAACTTGAAAACGCTTACACATATCTCAAAACAGATTGCACTATATTTTTTTTCAGAAAATTTCATATGATTTTGAATACCTACATGACCCCCTTTCTATTTAAAATTTCAAAGTTGCATCCAAAATGACTGCTTTTGAGATAGCTGAGGGCTAGAATCGAATGTGTCACTGGTAGAGCATTTGGTCTTACAAATACTGGTGACACCTATAGTGGATTTTAGCTACTCGTGGGTTTTAGTTCGAACTTAGGGTTAAGATACAAATTAGATTTACTTTAAATGTTATTTTAAGTGATCGTGCTTCATTTAATTTAGGATGATCAGTATTATTATTATTATTATTATTATTATTATTATTATTATTATTAATTTTATTTTTAATTAGTTTTGTTTATTATTAATTGTCATTATTGAGTGTAATTAGTTACCACTGCCACCGAGTATATACCCATTTTCAGTGTGGATAAATACATACATACATACATACATACATACATACATACATACATACATACATACATACATACATACATACATACATAGGGGAGATTGTTGTACCTTTAGCATAGTGTAACTTTGAACATTTTTTGTTTTTTAATTTTTGCTGCTACCTAGAGGACTCAAACTGAAGTAGATTGTAGAGAAAGCCTCTACGCAGCTCTGGTCGTAGTTTCAGTTTGATTTACTGCAATGTGTGAGTTCCGTGGACAAAAGAAGTTTTTTTAGTACCAAAAGTAAACATTTCGTTCATTGATATATGTTTTCTAACACAAAACCGGATTGTATTTGTCACTATCAATCAAGTACAATGTGTTCCCTATAATCTGGTGAGCAATAACATATTTTAATTTCCACTATTTATTCGAATCTCTAATTTTGGGAACCATATTTGTTTAAGAGTGCACCCTCTTGTACCTTTGAACACAAAACATCTTGTACCATGGAACACGTTGCAAAGTACACGATACTATCGGTTTTTGTTTTTCCTTTATTTTAAGATCATGTCACGAAGTAGTCTGGAGTTAAGAGGCCCCCAATTGATCCGGATGTCTTGAAGAAAGCTGTTGAAGCAGTTATTGCTCCTCCAGGAAATAAAATCTCAATCAGAGAAGCCTGCTCTGGTTTATGATGGCAAATACATTTTAAATATGAATGTCAGTTTTTACAGCTATATTCTCACCTATATTTCATGTGTTCCGAAGTACCAGAGGACATGTTCCAAGGTACATGAACCTGTTGTACCTTTGAACACATGACATATCCCTTCATTTTATTTTTTCCATACTTAATATATCTGTAAAACAGGAAAATACATACAGGAAGTTGTAAAGGAATCTTAAACTATTTTTTCAAGCAATTTTTTTTAAATTTCATTTCCCAAAATTAAAAAAAAAAAATAAAATATGAAAAGTGTTTAAAGGTACAACAGTCTCCCCTACATACATACATACATACATACATACATACATACATACATACATAATCGAAAGTCAAGCATATAGAAGATATTTATATTTTATTTATTTATTTATTTATTATTGCTAGTAAGTTTGAAATGAATACAAATTAATAAATACAATGGAAGATATAATCTAGCCCACTCCTGAATGAGTAAGACTTGTGCTCAGGAGGGGATTCCAATACAGACAAAAATAAAATTAAAATTGAGAGTGAATACAGATTAAATAATGTTTAATATGTTTAAACCCAAACTATAAATCCAATACAATTTTTTTTTATTAATTTGGAGAGGATTCGTGGTTGAAATATTATTGGAATAAAATTTGTTTAATAATCTGGGACCTTGACTCATGCTATGATTAAAAGCTGCATTATTTTTACATTTTGGTTCAGGCAAACGCAGAGAATTCATATTTTTATTTCTATATTTATGTATATACCTTTCAAAGTTATTAAAATTTCTATGAGAATATTTTAATAAAATAAAATAATAGGCCTACACTTGTTTAAAGTTGAAAACTTTGAAATGATTTCAGATTTTTGATTCACCCTGTACTTTAATAAGTGGTATCAAAAGACGTTTCCTATAAAATATTATACGTACTCATTTATCTTTGAGTTACTAGGCAAAAGATGATTTGTTTGTATCTCTTACTATTATTTTGAAACACATTTCAAGAAGCGTTTAACTGCATATTGTCAATCAAATAGGCATTTTTAGATCCAACAAATTATTTCTATTTTATGGTCGATTTCTCGAACAATACTTAAGTATTCATTAAAGATGATGAGTCTGGAATTAGCTACTAAAAATGAGTTTTTCGAACGTTGAGTAAATCCAAATATTCATCACTCACTAACTTAATTTCTCGATACTGAGCCGTATTGAACGCTACTTGCACTTACTGTATGCAATCGTGAAACACTCTCGAGGTGTGAAATTAACTAATGAGTATCCTAGAACGAGTAATCCAAACTTCGAGGACACAGAGAGAATCGATTAGAGCAAATCTTGTCCACGTCCACCCATGCCAAACTGACGTAGTGTAGGGACGTTAAAAATCCGACCGTTTGAACTTAGTGCCAAGATTTCTAACAATGTTCGCGTGCTTAACTTTAATGTCTTTATGCTGGATTTAATTGCGTATGCAATGAATCGTTAGAGTTTTTATTTGCCGTACTGAAAGGGAAAGTTATTGTTTCGACTTCCTGCCATTACATTACGTTAACTATTACCTAGGTAATGGAGTTATATTCTTTTGCAGAGCTCAGAGACATGGACATGAAGCATAAAGGCTAGTTCACAATAAACCATGAACGGGAACGACAACGAGAACGAGAACGGAAATAATGTTAAAATAAATGTATTTAAATGTGAGCATTCACAATAGTTAATTGTGAATGGTTACATATAAATACATTTACTTTAACAATATTTCCGTTCTCGTTCTCGTTGCCGTTCCCGGTTTATTGTGAACCAGCCTTAATGATTGCGCCGTGTATGCTTTCCTTTCAGAGGATATCCACCCTGCGAAATGTTAGCAAGAATTCACCAAAGAACAGAAGAAATTGACTACATTCTCTTCATCAATAACAAAAATAATGACACCTATAACGACGACAAATAGCGAAACGTTTATTATTCGCTACGCATCTAAATTAGTGCTTTTGATCGATGAAAATATTTAATCGATTAACTATTTGAATTTAATCGGTTAATCGATAGATTTTCAGTTTTAATAATAGTAATAATATTAATAGTAATAATAATAATAATAATAATAATAATAATTAGTGCTGTTGATCAATCAAAATATTTAATCGATTTGAAAAAGAAGTTTTAATATACTGTAATACACAATTATTGTTAAATTTAATTTGTGTTCGGTGATAAGCGTAAGTATTGAATGTTGTATATGTGTATATATTATTTCGTTATATTACAAAACAACTATTTTAACAACTTACTAACATATTTAATATGAGGCTTATAATTTATTGTGTCAATTTCTCCGGGAATTTTTGAGACAAACATAAATAACAAAAAGTATGAAGACTCGCATAGTTTTAATACTGCTTCATCCATGATTTTAAATATGTGAGTGCATTCACATGCTCCGAATTAAGTCCTGCTCTACGTTTAGTAAAAAGTTTCCTGCATCACTAAACACGAAAAAAAACTTTTTTCTGTCAAGCACTTCTCCACGATCGTTCAACTCAAATCCAAACGTTTCACCGAGTTTATCCCTCAATTCTCATATGACATAATGGAGTTTACACTTTTCACAGACCACAAAAAACTGTTTTTTTTTTCTTTATCAAACTAAACACACAACCTTCATGGACAAACTTAGTACAGAAACTGCAACTGAAAAATTACAGCAGTTGAAACAGAAGATTGGCCCCTTTTGTAATCGAATTACCAGATTTTAGAAAGAGAAGAAGGTAGTTACGCTCTCACTTGAATACAGTGTAGACATGGCTATTTTATAAGGGATGAGGGGGACGAATCCCAGAAAGGTATTTATTTCTTATGCTAAGAAGATGAGCTGATAACAAGGTGGAAGTTTTCTTGGAAAACTATAAAACTTAATAAGGGTATCGCACTATGTTTCAACTTTCAATAGAGGTACACTAGGTCACTGTCGTCATATCTCCAGCTCTTTCTGAAGTGTTTGTGCAAAGATTTTCCCTACGCTACCTGTTTTGAAGTTAGAAAATAACAGTAGTATTGTGTTTTTAAGTAAGCAATTTCCGAGAGAGGAATATTTTCTGAATTTTTAGTATGAGTTTGTATTAACAAAATAATAATTAATATCAACTACAATCGATTGATTTTAATTGACTCGATTATTCGATTAAATATTTTTGGTCGATTAATGATACAACAGAAATTGATCGATTAATCGATTAACTCCCACAACACTAATCTAAATAAAGAATACAAAAACTTTAAAATTAAGCACAAGAACAGTTGAGTTGCTTTTAGTATTCTACAGCACATCTATTTGTCATCACTGGACGTGAAATCCCATTAAGCTTTGTTCTAATCCATTCTCTTGCATATTTCGGAAGTTTGGATTAAACCTTTCGGGACATACTATACTCACAGCATTTCGAAGGTTGCCTTTACTTTCACCTTCCGTTGAGATAAAGAGTGAGAAGTGTCTCCTCCTCATTGCTGGGGTTACAAGTGGCTACATCCAAGTAGTTCATACTCAAGCATTATTTGCAGCACCCCCAGCGGGTAGAGTATCTTTTTCACTCTTTTGTTCCACTGAAGATGAAAGTATAGTCATCCTTCGAAACGTTGGATATATATCGTATACAGGGTGAACCGTAAGTAATGTCATTAATTTCAAGAGGTTCTTCAAGATATTTCAAACGCAAAGTTTAATAGAATTTTGCTAGTTTTTGCTTCCTTTTCGAGATAAAACTGTTCATATGAAACATTTCATAGCGTTTTTTGAGAAGGCCATTGACTCGGTTTTTAATATGCTCTGTCAATTTAAGAGAGCCATATATTAAGATAATCAGGCTTCGAGACTTTGGACCTGATACAATACGTTTACTGTGCATGTACTATAAGTTGTTGGCTCACTGTACGTAGTGAAAGGTACAGATGTGTTGAGGTAACAACGTTGCTATTTAGAGTAGTGTACGGTAGTATGGGGAAACACACACATAAGTACATTCTGAAAGTAAATATACACTACACAATGACAATATCAAGAGAATATGAATAGCATTTATTCTCCTGTCTTTTATAAGCATTTGTGTTTAATTATACACAGTGTTCATGGTGGAAATAAACATGTATCAATTTTAATTTCTTCATTTATCTTATTGGTCGTATTTAGGAAGTGCAGTTACAGTACCGAATTGCAATGTACTACAAGATACATTCTCAGTGTCTCAAACGTAAATCTTTTTCGGTTATCTGCCAAATAAAGTTTGTACTGTGAAAATCTTCGCTCTACGTCGCATGACGTGATAGGAGCAAAACGAGAAAAAAACCTAACATCATAGCAGTCTCTAAGAGACAATCCTTTATTCTCGGGTGACTCTATGTCCACTAATTTGCTGTTTATATTACACAATGTTCCATATCCGTTATTTTTACATAAAATTGATTTCCACTTCTATTTTACACGTTCAATAACCGGTGTACTTGATGACTCATTAATTCTCTGTGTCATTTCCTCAATTAATTTGAGGACTTCCTATATCTCTTGCTCTGACTTTCCTAACCGTGTAATAGTTTCAGACACAGTTTTAAAATAGGTTTGTATGAAAACCAAATTATTCGTCAGAATCTTCAAATCCAGAGCGTTTTTCTTTGCGTATTTGTTGGCATTCATTCTACAGTACCCCCACCCACTGTACGTTTTACCACTATACTCAGTACGTCTTTATGCGGATTTCCCACTGAACAGCTGTATTGGGTCCGAAGTCTCGAAGCCTAATGATAATAAATGATTGAAAGAAATTCGTGTTGTTCATTTAATGTGCAGAAATTTGATCCAAACAAATGTAGCATTGTAAAATTCCTTTGCAGATATTAATAGCTTATTCCTTGGCTAGAGTACAACAAAAAATTTCATACCATTTCGTTCATTAGACACACACTGAGATTCTGCTTAATATGTACGCTACACCTAATATCAGACAGTACATCTCACTTGACTATATGTGTCAGAACAAGAACAAATGTTTGTATACATCTGAAGTCTGATTAGTGTAATATCACAGTCTAGTATATACAGTCATGAAGCTCAATACTTATGTCTACATAGTCCCTTCTACTCGGTTTGGGTTCTAATCTTAAAAGGCCTTAAGTGCGGCTATTCTTGGAAATAATCAAGAAAATTGTTAAATGAAGAACATCACCTATTTTAGAAGAAATATAAACAAATAATATCCAGGAAAAACCTCTTAATTAAAAAAACTATAATTAACACCAATTTCAATCTTTCTACTGCTCTCCTGAAAAGTATAAAATTTTTAATTAAGACCCTTTTCCTCCCAGCCACTATATTTATTTATTTATTTATTTATTTATACTTACTTACTGGCTTTCAAGGAAACCGGAGGTTCATTGCCGCCCTCACATAAGCCCGCCATTGGTCCCTATCCTGAAAAAGATTAATCCGTTCTCTATCATCATATCCCACCTCCCTCAAATCCATTTTAATATTATCTTCCCATCTACGTCTCTGCCTCCCTAAAGGTCCTTTTCCCTCCGGCCTCCCAATTAACAATCTATATGCATTTGTGCTACATGCCCTGCCCATCTCAAACGTCTGGATTTAATGTTCCTAATTATATCAGGTCAAGAATACAATGAGTGCACTTCTGTGTTGTGAAACTTTCTCCATTCTCCTGTAACTTCATCCCTCTTAGCCCCAAACATTTTCCTAAGCACCTTAATCTCAAACACCCTTAACCTATGTTCCTCTCTCAAAGTGAGAGTCCAAGTTTCACAACCATAAAAAACAACCGGTAATATAACTGTTTTATAAATTCTAATTTTCAGACTAGATGATAAAAGCTTCTCAACCGAATAATAACAGGCATTTCCCATATTTATTCTGCGTTTAATTTCCTCCCGAGTATCATTTGTATTTATTACTGTTGCTCCCAGGTATTTGAACTTCTCCACCTCTTCGAAAGATAAATTTCCAATTTTTATATTTCCATTTCGTGCAATATTCTCGTCAATTTATTTATGTATTTATTTATTTATTTGTTTATTTGTTTGTTTGTTTATTTATTTATTTATTTTACATCTTGATTACACAACTTTTAACACTGTATCACTTCGGAATGTCTCAGTGAAACATACAGCAGAGTCCGTATAGGTCAGTTTCTATCTGATGTTTTTCCAGTTCACTGCGGGCTAAAGCAGGAAGATGCACTATCACCTTTACTTTTTAACTTCGCTTTAGAATATGCCATTAGGAAAGTTCAGGATAACAGGCAAGGTTTGGAATTGAACGGGTTACATCAGCTTCTTGTCTATGCGGATGACGTGAATATGTTAGGAGAAAATCCACAAACGATTAGGGAAAATACGGAAATTTTACTTGAAGCAAGTCAAGCGATCGATTTGGAAGTAAATCCCGAAAAGACAAAGTATATGATTATGTCTCGTGACCAGAATATTGTACGAAATGGAAATATAAAAATTGGAGATTTATCCTTCGAAGGGGTGGAAAAATTCAAATATCTTGGAGCAACAGTAACAAATATAAATGACACTCGGGAGGAAATTAAACGCAGAATAAATATGGGAAATGCATGTTATTATTCGGTTGAGAAGCTTTTATCATCAAGTCTGCTGTCAAAAAATCTGAAAGTTAGAATTTATAAAACAGTTATATTATCTGTTGTTCTGTATGGTTGTGAAACTTGGACTCTCACTCTGAGAGAGGAACATAGGTTAAGGGTGATTGAGAATAAGGTGCTTAGGAAAATATTTGGGGCTAAGAGGGATGAAGTTACAGGAGAATGGAGAAAGTTACACAACGCAGAACTGCACGCATTGCATTCTTCACCTGACATAATTAGGGACATTAAATCCAGACGTTTGCGATGGGCAAGGCATGTAGCACGTATGGACGAATACAGAAATGCATATAGAGTGTTAGTTGGGAGACCGGAGTGAAAAAGACCTTTAGGGAGGCCGACACGTAGATGGGAAGATAATATTAAAATGGATTTGAGGGAGGTGGGATATGATGATAGAGACTGGATTAATCTTGCACAGGATAGGGACGGATGGCGGGCTTATGTGAGGGCGGCAATGAACCTTCGGGTTCCTTAAGAGCCATTTGTAGGAAAGTAAGTATCACTTCGGAATATGTATGATAAAAACTTTCTGAAAATAAGTCGAAACATGTTAACAAGGTACTTTAATATTATTTATGACAAGAAATTTCTTATCATACACATTCCGAATTTATTTATTTACTAGCCGTAGCCGTGCGCTCCGCTGCACCCGTTAGAAATAAATATAAAGTAATTACATAATTAAAATAGGACATTTGATCCAGGGAACATTCGTGTTCGATAGAAGGATAAATCGTTTAATATGTTACTTAATTTAAATTGTATTTAAAATATTAAAATGCGATCATTTTGATCCAGAGGCCACTCATTTGGTGCAATGACAATTCCTTTAATATGTTTCTTAATTGTTATTATCAATTATTTTTTGAAAAGCGAAAATTGACAGAAAAATGTTGGCTACAGATTTATTATTATGTTTATATTATATTATATTATGAAAAATGTGTTCATAACGGGTGTACTCGAATTAGAATGCTTTTAATTTCTTGTGGGAGCCCTTGAATCTCAGGAGGAACAACTTTTACAACAGCGCAACATAATCTGCTTGGCTCATTACCCAATTTTTTGCTTGCATTTATTGCACATGTATTTTGTGTTTTTAAGCACGATTCAATTGAGCATAGTTAAAATTTGAATTATAAAATAATGGATTGCTAAGCTAACGTACTATTACTGCATACTAAATCGATACACTCTCGTTGTTCGTTAATTCTCTGAGATAAAACTGAATATGTTCATAAACATTACTATACGAAATACAGAAAATGAATATACAGAATAACCTATTGAGTTTTCTGTGCATAAGAAGCTATTTTAATCTTACCTGTCCTCAATTCACTCACAAGTTACTGTAATAACATTATAGCATTATGTCCATCCAGAGAAACTACACTTTCCAATGGTGAAATAATAATTAATTATACAAATCGGTTAATTTAGCTTCTGATATTACTTCACACAAACACAGGAACATTGTCTGTAGGCTATGTTTCATAGCTTTCGATTGTTGTTGTCCAAGGCCCCTTATAGACGAAGTCTTTTGTTTTTTATTTCAATACACCGCCTTAGATGGCAGTTATTTTAATTTTAAAACTCATTTATCTCATTAAATATCAGTCCTATCAAAATTGTTTAGAGAATAAAACTTATCAGAAATCATTTTTAAAGAAACTTTTGTTATGTAACATTTTTCACAAAAGCAATAATAAGCGAGATATTTCGATTTATTTAATTCAGGCCCCCTTATAACCCCCCTTTTAAATAATGTATTTTGAATGCCATATAGCCTATAATCTAAGTTACAACGAACTTAATTTATATGCCAATTTTCATCGAAATCGGTTCAGCCATTATCGCGTGAAAAGGTAACAAACATACAAACAAAAATTTCAAAAAAGCGATTTTCGGTTTCAGGGTGGTTAATTATATATGTTAGGACCAATTATTTTTGGAAAATCGAAAATTACCAGAAAAATTTCGGCTACAGATTTATTATTAGTATAGATTTATTTATTTATTTATTTATTTACTTATTTATTTATTTATTTATTTATTTATTTATTTATTTATTTATTTATTTATTTATTTATTTATATCTTATTATGATGTTTAATGGACTCGGAAGTGAGTGATGAATATACGTTTATAAAAATCTGAAAACCGATTTGTATTAGTCTGATCCCGTGAAGAAAGGGCATTACATAGGAAGAAGGCCATACAACATGCAGGACGGCCCACAAGACCGAGCGAAGCGCCCGATTGCGGGCGACGTGGAACTGAATTAAAACAAGTGAGACACTTCCGATACCCCGAAATAATTGAAACGCGCCACGCGAAAACGCTATACGTAACGGCACGCTCAACAAAATCGCAATCAACACATGAGAGGGGATGAATCTTTCAGGAACACGGATCCAGCGTCACACGAGCACTGTCTGCACGCCGAACAATTAAATGGTCGCAGTTGCCACGAACGGGGGGACGCAGGTGGGGGTTGAAGGGCTGGGAGGGAGAGGGAATTCAATTACATTGACCAAATCGTACAAACTATTTGAGTGCAGGCTGGCAGAATCGTTTATAAAAACAAATAAATACAACACAAACGGTATTCCTGAAATGTTTCATTCGGAGAGACTATACAGTCCATTCTGTAGGTATTTTGGTTTATTTTTGACAATACTAGTACAACATTGACAACTGTTTTTTTTAGTCATTTAATTTAATCAAAGCGTTCCTGGAATATTGGATACCTCCAGCCTAATTTCTAATGGGATGTGGCGGTGTTCTGATACATTTTTTTAACAAAACAACACAAATTAATGTTATTCATTGTACAGTATTTTATAGGAAAAATAAGGGAACTTGCATTTTTTTTACGTGAAATGTGAATTTTGCTATTCTTTTTTAATTAACAGACACAGTTTGTGTAATGATTATTGAAATTGCAAACTATTGTTCTGCAATTTTTTTTTCAATTGAAAAAGACAAGTTCAATATATTCCTTCGCTTCCCCCCATCTGAAATTCCATACGCTAGGAAAAAAGAGGGACAGCAGGGTAACTCCCATGTGGAATTCGAACATTGCAGCAGTGCCCTCAATTGTTTCAATAACGGGTTTGTGTAATTAAGCGTCACTTCTGTTAGTAAAGGCTGATTTATAATCCAAATTCCCTTTGTGTTCAGGTCAGATTTCATATGGCTCAAATATTATTCCTCTGTTGAAAGTATGTCTGTATACAGACAGAACAAATTATAACCAATAATAAAAAATAGATAGATAGATAGATAGATAGATAGATAGATAGATAGATAGATAGATAGATAGATAGATAGATAGATAGATAGATAGATAGATAGATAGATAGATAGATAGATAGATAGATAGATAGATAGATAGATAGATAGATAGATAGATAGATAGATAGATAGATAGATAGATAGATAGATAGATAGATAGATAGATAGATAGATAGATAGATAGATAGATAGATAGATAGATAGATAGATAGGTAGGTATGTAGGTAGGTAGGTAGGTAGGTAGGTAGGTAGATAGGTAGATAGGTAGATAGGTAGATAGATAGATAGATAGATAGATAGATAGATAGATAGATAGATAGATAGATAGATAGATAGATAGATAGATAGATAGATAGATAGATAGATAGATAGATAGATAGATAGGTAGGTAGGTAGGTAGGTAGGTAGGTAGGTAGGTAGGTAGGTAGGTAGATAGATAGATAGATAGATAGATAGATAGATAGATAGATAGATAGATAGATAGATAGATAGATAGATAGATAGATAGATAGATAGATAGATAGATAGATAGATAGATAGATAGATAGATAGATAGATAGATAGATAGATAGATAGATAGATAGATAGATAGATAGATAGATAGATAGATAGATAGATAGATAGATAGATAGATAGATAGATAGATAGATAGATAGATAGATAGATAGATAGATAGATAGATAGATAGATAGATAGATAGATAGATAGATAGATAGATAGATAGATAGATAGATAGATAGATAGATAGATAGATAGATAGATAGATAGATAGATAGATAGATAGATAGATAGATAGATAGATAGATAGATAGATAGATAGATAGATAGATAGATAGATAGATAGATAGATAGATAGATAGATAGATAGATAGATAGATAGATAGATAGATAGATAGATAGATAGATAGATAGATAGATAGATAGATAGATAGATAGATAGATAGATAGATAGATAGATAGATAGATAGATAGATAGATAGATAGATAGATAGATAGATAGATAGATAGATAGATAGATAGATAGATAGATAGATAGATAGATAGATAGATAGATAGATAGATAGATAGATAGATGAATTTAATGTCATTCAGCGATTTACAGCCATAGACAACGTCAGAGTATATATATATATATATATATATAATACATGGCTAATACAATATGAATAAAAGTAAGAATAAAATAAAAAATAAATATACAATCACCAGATAATCACAAAAACAGGTTAAAAGTTTTAAAAGACATAGTTTAAAATCAGCTTAAAATATACAGATTTGTCAATTACATGAGGTTAAAACAAATAGTATCTAAAACGTAATATTGCTAAAATCATTGACACTGTAGATTGGTTTTGCTATCAAAGTCCTTCTCACCATCCTTCTGAAAGTAAAATGTGACGTGTTTCTTATATGCAATGGTAAAGAGTTATAAAGTTTATAAGATATAAATATACCATCGCGCTATGTTTTTCATTGGCAAAACAATGGATTTTCATCCGGAAGACCCTGGGTTCAAAACTCGTGGCAAACAATTTGACCGGAGTATGTTGAGCTTTCCTCGGTCATAAAATAACTATGAATCACATGTAATTTGAAAATTAATGGCAACATTGCTAGTATTCAGCTCTCCTAGCGGTGACTAATGTAAGCTTGTAGTATAAGTTGGAATGATGCCTGATATGTTACCTGTAACTATTAACTATAGTCCTACATTTGGTTACTTTGAATACGAGTTAGGTGTACATCGATCATACTAGCATCACTTGGGTTCGGAGAGCAAGTTGCGAGTCAACAGTTCACACAGCAGTTCAACAGTCTCCCCACACGCTCCGGCACTGTGTCTACATCTGTTTATTCGTGTACCTGTGTGTATAAGTCGGTGAAGAACAGGGATAGTACGCATGTACAAAATACCACTTGGATTTAATAACAATAATAACCACCCCTACAGACACATCAACGCAGACATGAAAATTCTACACATCCAATCAAAAAGCCAGAAACTAAACACACTAGAACAATACGAAATATAGACACACAAAAACACACCCTAATGAAATTCTCAACACACAACTCAATTTCAGAACACACACACTTTTTGACTCCACATTACACTACACCAGGCATGTCAATTGATGCCCATAGGAGCAAGCGCGCGCTTTAGAGCCCAGGAGAGCTGAGCGCTTTACAGCGGAAAGGAAAGAGACAGACGAAAGAGGTGGTATATGCCACTTGGTCGAGCTATATTCAGGGATGGCCAACACTGATTCAAGAGATAAAGGGAAGAGAACTTATTAAAACTATAGCCATGTTAATTTTTAGATTTGTTTGAGAAGTATAAGTGCATTATAAGAATGTAAGTTTTAATTTTAATGCTCATTTTTCACAAGTTTGATTTTTTTATTCAAAAGAAATATTTTCTCAACTTTTCGTATAGAAAAGTGAAATTTTCAGGTATAGGCCTATTTATTTAGTAGCCTTACAGAATGTACGTATTACTGAAGATAGTGTATTGAAAATTTTGCAAATATTTGCATGGAAATTGTTTGTAAGGAAATGAATTAACAAAGCTACTAATGTTACATCATAAGCAAAAGATACGTACCCATGTGTTGTAAAAATGTCAGCTCTATAGCTTCAGCAGATTTCGAGAAAAAAATGTAATATTCTGATGATAGGAAGTTGCTCACAAATATCACCTTAATAGCATAATGCGATAAGAGTTTTGTTACGTTATATTAGTTACATTTAAAACAGATACAGTACCAAGGTAACTTTGCTTTGTACTGTAACATTGTTTTCATTAGTTTATTGATAACTTTTGTAAGGCTAAAGATTCCATCAATATAAATTCCAACTTATCTTGTCATACTCAATCTCTTTCTTTGGAATATCACTTTCTTTATGAATGATGTGTTTCATCCACTTAATGCAGTATAATATTATACTACTATGGAATTTAAGTGAATATTCCTTCTTAGCTCTCTATTATGTTATTAAGATTTAAAACACAAGTGAAATAGGGTAAACATTGGTAATTTCGTGATAATTTCATGAAAACTAATTTAAAATGCAAATGTGTAAATATATCCTTATTCCGATTTTTTCATCTAAAAGACGATAACTTGCTGTACACATCTGGAGACATAAAAGATTGGATACGTTCTTGAATATGTGCCAAAAACCACTTTTACAACTTAAGCTGAAAGGTTGGTTATTTCGTGATAACCTTGGTAATTTCGTGATATTGCATTGGTAATTTCGTGAGAGGTAGAAGAATTTGGAATAATTCATTAAAGTCAAATGAAATTCTCATTTATTGTTACAAGACTTCAAACATAGTAATTCCGTCTAATATTCATAGCTAGCAAGAAAACATAGAAATAATATCAACACACAATAAGAATGAAATCAAAGTAAAAATTGAAATTGAAAAGGGATCTTCTTTGCCCTGAAAGGGTGAACACTTTTATTACGGACTTTACTATAGCCTATATTACTAGGGTAACTCCAAAAGTAATGCATAACATTTGTTTAAAAATTATATTTTTATCCTACAGCTTTGCTATTTTTACAGAATGTAGATGCATACTTAAGGAACAAAATGTCACTTTTCCACATAATCCCCGTCCCTTTCAACTGCCTTACGTAACCTAGAAACTAGGGCCTGTAGACCAGCACGGTAAAAGTCTGGATCAACACGTCTGAGCCACTCTTTAGCAGCGTGCACGAGGGAGTCATCTTCTAACCTCGTTCCGCGAAGGGATCTTTCAGTTTACCAAAGAGATGGTAATCGCACTGTGCCAGTTCAGGACTGTAAGGCGAATGTTTCAGTGTTGTCTATCTGAATTTTCTGATCTGGTCTGTGGTCTTGTGACTGACATATGGCTGTACGTTGTCGTGCAATAGCAGAATATGCTGCTTCTCCCGATGTCGTCGAAAACGTCTCAGTCTAACTTGAATTTTCTTGAGAGTTGCAACATACCCGTCAGAATTAATGATGGTTCCGTGTGGCATGATGTCCACATGCAAGAGTCCTTCTGAATCGAAAAACACAGTAGCCATAACGTTTCCTGCCGAAGGTGTACTTTTGAATTTCTATTCCTTTGTTGAATTTGCATGATGCCACTCCATTGTCTGCCTCTGTCTCCGGTCCAAAATGGTGGAGCCTTGTTCCATCTTCTGTCTCAATTCTTGCAAATAAGTCATCTAGAACTTATCATTGACACTTAGCATGATAACAAATCAAACATAAGCTGCACTGAACCCATTGCGTCTCCGTTTTCTTTTTTGTTATCACATCTTGTCTTCAGATTTCTAAAATTCCTATTGTAATACATTTTATACTATTTTAAAAATTGTAACACTTAATGCTCAACAAAATTTCGCCTCAAACAGCTAAGATTTCTATCAGTAAAGCTAAGCCTATATGACGACTACAGATGTATCTAAAATTCCAAAAACATTTCCTAAAATTTCATGAAGATACAATAAATCTTTGTATCAAATATCATATGCTTACCTTTAGTAATAAGCCTGTAATGTAATTACAAACATCCACAAAATTTGTATGCCTGAGAAGTCGACGCAAACTTGCTCTCTCCAAACATAAAAGCTCACTGAATCAACTACAATAGTCACACAAAGCTTAGCTGTATGTTTATGGAAAGTGGACAACATATGCAATCCCTTGGCTGAAATTTGGATCTGGTAACACCATTGGTTAGTTCACAAAAGAGCAAAGAAAAAGTATCACGAAATAACCACTGCCACGAAATTACCAATGTTTACCCTATTAAGAAATCAGTGTTAGTACTTTTGTTTTACAGACAATATAGATAATATTAAACAGAAAGAAGCCATATAAAAATAACGACATAAAATTTCACGGCCCGTTTGAAGTTTGTGCACCACTGTTTTCTTAATATAACAGGTTGCTTATTAATACACACAACCCTTCCTCTTTCCATACTTAGCGC
The DNA here is from genome assembly GCF_040183065.1 of Periplaneta americana. Lineage (NCBI taxonomy): Eukaryota > Metazoa > Arthropoda > Insecta > Blattodea > Blattidae > Periplaneta > Periplaneta americana. Next base: position 185,199,526 of record NC_091120.1, on the reverse strand, counting down.
TTGCTGCCCGCGCACGACGTCAAGGTCAGAAAAATGCACTTGCTTTGACATCACTGCACTATACGAACACACCCCCACAGGAAACAAAACAAGACCAGCAACGACCAGTTCTGAAGAAGACCAATAACAGGTCGAAACATGTAAACCAGATACGATAGAATTTAATACGAGAAAGTCATATAATACATATTCCGATGTGATACAGTGTTAAAAGTTGTATAATCAAGATGTAGAATAAATAGTGCTGTAAACAAAACAAGAAAATTACGGAAAGAAACAGTAAAGAAAAGAAATATAAAAAGCAAACGTCTGGTTAGTTGTAAACTGTACGTGAGGTCGTGACCGCTGTTCCCCATACGTTGTTACCTACATAAACACCGAGTGACACAAGTCGGCGAGGAAATTCTATTACTTCCCCCCCATTCTCAACCCTGGACCTGTTTTCTCCAATCCATTTTGTCGTATAGCTCAATTTCTGTTCTGAGAAAATGTCATTGGCTGTTGAGGAGGAGATTTTAGGCACTTGTATAAGAAAGCGCCTTGACGTCCAGTATCACTTTAAGACATCGTCAACCCAGTTCCTGAAGGACTGCTCGCTACTTCTCCGGAGAGCGGCGATTGGACCCCACGTGGACCGAGGCATATAGCATCCCCAGCATCTTTCTGTAACCCCCTCCCCAACCCCGACATATCCGCAGCGTCGGATGATTGGATATTTTCCCCTCCGGTTGGCATCAGAAGGTTCCTTTAAAACGGGGGTGTCCAAACCTTTGAATTACGAACACACGTGGTTCCTTGCATCCGAAAGAAGAGGAGTTGAAGGTCCTTAACCCAGACTGTCGCAGTGTGTGCCTCAGTTAATCAGTCAAATTGATGGGTCAGTCAAATGGCAAAGTTTTTTTTTTTCATTTAACACCTATGTCACATTTACAATCTGTCTACAATAGACAATAGGTAAACATTATAAAAGAATATGACATGAGTGGAGATGTTATCCCATGACAACAAATAGCAAAGTGACTTAAAAAAACCTCGGAAGTTACCGTCGCATTTTTATTATTATTATAGTAGGTTATTTTACGACGCTTTATCAACATCTTAGGTTATTCAGCGTCTGAATGAGATGAAGGTGATAATGCCGGTGAAATGAGGCCGGGGTCCAGCACCGAAAGTTACCCAGCATTTGCTTATATTGGGTTGAGGGAAAGCTTCGGAAAAAACCTCAACCAGGTAACTTGTCCCAACCGGGAATCGAACCCGGGCCGCCTGGTCTCGCGGCCAGACGCGCTAACCGTTACTCCACAGGTGTGGACTCCGTCGCATTTAGACTTTCATTTAAGTTAGTTAGTTGGAATGGAATTTAAGTGATGGGGGGCACGGATGCCCAGCACTGCGACCTGTTGAGGTCTATTGCGCTAACCCTCGATATGAAATGAGTTGAGTGCCATAGACCCAACGTGGCTTAGCTAAAGTCCACGGAAGCTGGTCGAGAGAGCCAGTAGCTTCGGGAGGCCGCCGGTAGAGTGATCTGAAAGACCAGAAACGGGATGATGAGGAAAGGATGATGGGGGAGGAAAGGAAGTGGCGAAGATGAGTCGGGTTCCAATCGCCTGATAAAGTTACCTGATATTCATCCATAGGAGTGAGGGAAATACCCCAAAAAAACCTCACCCAGGCAACTCGTCCTAACCGGAAATCGAACCTGGGACCGTTGGGTTCGGAGTTAGACTCGCTAACCCCTCAGCCACAACGGTGGACTGACTAGTTAGTTAGTTAGTTAGTTAGTTAGTTAGTTAGTTAGTTAGTTAGTTAGTTAGTTAGTTAGTTAGTTAGTTAGTTATGCAAAACTGGCTTTCAAGTATGGCTCCTTGTGAAGCAGACGTGAATAATTTCAAGGGAAAAATTGTTCGTGCTCTAAGTGAATAGTCCCGGAATTGAAACTCGGCCCCGGAAGAATTTTTCCCTTGAAATTATTCAAGTTAGTTATTTAGTTCGTTTATTAGTTAGTTAGTTAGTTAGTTAGTTATTTAGTTAGTTAGTTAGTTAGTTAGTTAGTTCCTAATGCTCTGGCATATTGATCATGCCATCTGGCTTCCTAGTAATATTTTAACAAGTTGCCCTCATTTTCTTTCGTTTAATAGATGTGTTATTTACTTTTTTGCACGACCGTGTTTTGTGCTGTATTTACAGCTATTGTTGTTAGGCCTTGTTGAAAGTTAGAATCCCCACACAGAAACTTGTTACTAGGGAAACCATTCTTCATAACAAAACTATACTGAAATAGACCCATTACAGTGCATTTATTGTTACTTACTCACCATTACAGTGCACTTTTGCGAAGATGGAATAATATTGATCTAAATTTCCAATGCAAAATATATTGTATTTCCAGTTTAAAAAATATGATTTTGCAAAAAATGTTGTACAATACAAGTTTGTGAAGTGCATTACAAAATATCGGAAATTGAAAAATTCGATCTGCTCGTATTTCAAATTTTTCCTCGATTTTGTAAAAAGCACTTCCCAACTTTGTATCGTAATATATTATGTATATAATAATAATAATAATAATAATAATAATAATAATAATGATTTATTTTAGCTGGCAGAGTTAAGGCCGTAAGACCTTCTCTTCCACTCAACCAGAAAAAAGTATATATACATATGCATGAATAATAATAATAATAATAATAATAATAAAAATAATAATAATAATAATAGTGGTAGTAGTAGTAATTATGATAATAATAATACTACTACTACTACTACCACTACTACCACCACTACTACCACTACCACTAGTACCACTACTACCAATAATAATACTACTACTACTACTACCACTACTACTACTACCACTACCACTACCACTACCACTACTACCACTACTACTACTACCACTACTACTACTATTACTAACTACTACTACTACTACTACTAACTACTACTACTACTACTAACTACTACTACTACTACTACTAACTACTACTAACTACTACTACTACTAACTACTACTAACTACTACTACTACTACTACTGCTGCTGCTGCTACTGCTGCTGCTACTACTACTACTAATACTTATTGAGTTGTTTTAAAAATTAAATCATATAACCTATATTCCTCATTCCCGAGAAACCAAAACTTGTACTCGGAAGTGTTCTTGAAAAGGCTAAAGTAATAATATACATTAAGATAATATGCAGGGTACTAATGAACTCAACTTACAACGTTTCAGGGTAGGAAGTAGGTCCTATAAGGAACATATAAACTGATGGTCGGAAATTCCTCCCTTCTGCGCTAGAGCACGCAAAAGATCGCTCCTGATAGCTAGGCCACGCATCGCGCACGGAACGCACAAAGGGATGTTCGCTAGTCGCTGTTCAATACACTGTATGTACCATAGATGTCCAATTTATTGTAACTCGTACGAGGTAACCCCTGGCGTAAGCAACTCGCAGCGCATATTCTTTAAGGTGTTTTTTTCCTATTTTATATGGAAAGTTATTGACCTTAGCAGAGAATACTTGGCGTGCAACATCTCTGATACTACAGGCGTTTGGACATCCATGCTGTATACAATTGAAGAGCGATTTTCCAAACGGTGCTAAGTCATTTTTAAACGATTTTTTTATTTTATAGGTTAACGTATTATTTGAATAATTTCGAGGGAAAAATTGTTCCAGGGCCGGGCACCGAACCCGGGACCTTTGGTTTAACGTACCAACGCCCTACCAACTGAGCTACTCGGGAACTCTACCAGACACCGATCCAATTTTTCCCTCAATATGCACAGACCTCAAAGTGGGCTGACAACCGTCAAGCAACCAACATTGAGTGCACATTGAGGGCCCCGGAACAATTTTTCCCTCGAAATTATTCAAATCGACTTTACAGGGAGTTATACCCGAAATCTTGATTTGCATAATACACGTCACTGTTCGTTAATTTAAATCACACGGGGTTAGTGTGCACTCAATGTTGGTTGCTTGACGGTTGTCAGCCCACTTTGAGGTCTGTGGATATAGAGGGAAAAATTGGATCGGTGTCTGGTAGAGTTCCCGGGTAGCTCAGTTGGTAGAGCGTTGGTACGTTAAACCAAAGGTCCCGGGTTCGATGGCCGGCTCCGGAACAATTTTTTTCCCTCGAAATTATTCAAATCAACTTTACAGAGAGTTATACCTGAAAGCTTGATTTACATAACGTATTATTTCTCATACATCTATACAGGAATACACTTGAAACTTTCCAAACGGTGTTATGTTCCGTGTTATTCCCATTATAATCTCACAGGTTTTTTCGAAGTATGATAAGTCAGTAGTGTTAATGTTCGAAACTGTGTTAAGTTATTGAGACGTGATATTAAAATTATTATTATTATTATTATTATTATTATTATTATTATTATTATTATTATAAAGACATTGCCTACTTTCAGTTTTATATATAATGCAAAAATGTTCAAATAGACATACATAAGTCAAGTGACTTAGCACATTTTGGAACATATTAAATTGTTTAATAGCATTGTTACCTAGTACAATATTTATTTTCAAAAATTAAATTCTATCAATAAAGTTCACTTTCCAGAATGTTTTAACTGCCAAAGTCTCCTTCCAGTACCTTCAGGATATTTCCATATAAAAAATCACGTTTCCTGAAAAAGTAGCTTTTTTTACTTATCACCATTTCAATTGTTTTTCCAATTACATTAATGTGTCCCATTTGTCAACTGACTTCTGTGTCATACGGTATATTTAGCCTTTTAGAAAAAAAAAATGTTAAAGAATAATTCGTTTTGGCATTTTATGTTGACTATTTCGTTTATATGACGTCATTACATTTTCGGCCATTGAAGTGTAATAAAATTTTGAATTCCAACCAATCACATTCACACATTGCGATAATTTCTGCAGCTCGATTTATCACTATCAATTTATCGGATGGACGTTCTTTTGTTTAGTCAGTGTCGCCAGCTGTTTCCACGTAAATCGATGAGCATGAATCCATTGTATTAAATAAAGTGCGAAATCCTACTTCCACATCTACATCTTCATCTTCTAATTCCATGTCCATTGTATCTAAAGAAAATTACACTCCTTCATAACAATTGCTCATTTAATTAATGTATTAATAATGTTATTTGTAATTATACTATAAAATGTTTAAATTAAATTATGATTTCAGCAGATAATGAAAATGTATTTTTGTTATAACAAGAGAAAAGCGCAGTACATGTAATTAACATTTTAAAACCTGTATTTCGCTTTTCTCAATTGGTATTACTGAATAACATTTAATTTATTTATTGAAGTAATCGTTATTCATCTATTTCGACTTCACAATGTCTGAATAGGTTAAGTATTAATAAATATACAATTATTAACATTTTGTGAGCTAATTTGAGGGGTATATTATTTACGTTTTTATTTTATTCACGAAATAGTCCTAATAAGTGTACTCGAGGTCTGAGATTACTATAGAAAATTCTTGAGAGGTATGTTGTCCTATTCGTTTATGAAAGGATTTTCACTATTGTTGATGTCATAAAATTCTAGTCTAGAACCGTCAATATTGTCACCTGTTTTCTTGAGAAAACTTTTGGTGAAATGATGAGAGGAAAACGACAGAATCCGGAAATAACTATCAGAATCTTGGCTGGTTCACCACGAATGTCTTCTTCGCTCTAGTCGGTTATTGAACTCGGATTAACTTGCATGGAAATCTCATGCAGTAGCCGTGAGCTATCGAAGTGGTAGAGAGAGAATATAACGTACAATTGTTGTAGATAGCACTCTGTTGGTTATGTAAATTTTGGAGCGATACAAACTAAATTTAACTTAGTATTGCATTTGCTTGTATGCCATTCATTGGCAAGATTATGAAATAAATCCATTAACCACAAGTTTTGTGAGAGCGAATCAATATTGTATTAGATCTGCAGGCTCAAGCCTGATACACAATGTCTCGATATCCATCCAGTTTGATTAATGCTATTTTGCTGTCGAGTCTTTTGTTGGGCTGTCAGAACCATATTTACCTGGCATTCAGTTTATATTCGATGACAGTGTTTCTATAACTGTTTGCAGTTTGCATGAACAAAACCAGAGCTTTAGCGCTCAACCTGCAATTAATGTACATGGCGCATGTGTGTTTTGCAACGGATGGTTCCTAGCTCAGATCGCTTGCCGAAAATACAATCGTCCAGGAATACTGGGCAGTGGCATATGTCACATCTAAGAGTGTAGATAACGTCTCATTTTCGTAATCCTAGATTGGCTGGCTTCAAGCTACCGCCTTTAAATCTACAGGAATTGCATGTAGACTCTCAGTTTTCAGAATTGTGACAAAAATATTTGTATGTATGTATGTATGTATGTATGTATGTATGTATGTATGTATGTATGTATGTATGTATGTATGTATGTGTGTATGTATGTGTGTATGTATGTACTGTATATGTAGGTACGTAGGTACGTACATATTTATTTGTCAATTTATTTATTTATTTATTAGCACTGCAATTGCGTATACTCCCGGTGGCAGTGATATAATATACAATAAGAAATTTATAAATATAGTTTACTAACCTACTACCACAGAAGTAAAATAAAATATAAATCTAATCGGCATAAATATCGTACTCGAAGACAAAAGTCTACTTTCCCATTAATTGAGCCTACATGTCATACAAGTGCAGCTCTTAAACATGGTGCTAGTTTCGGCCCAAGACTTTATAATAAAATTACAAACTATTTTGCAAATTTGAAATATTTTAAAATTGAAGCTTTTAAAAAATAAATTTGTAAAATTATTCATGATATATAACATTAACAAATGTATTTTTTTATTTTTCATTTCTGTCGACTATATTCATGTTTTTATTCAATGTCGCCGGCTTCTGTCGGATTGTCAATTTATATTAAATGTGTTTTTTTCTCTCTTTTTCTCTTTCTTCTTTATTCTTGCTCTTGTGTGTAATTTATTGATTTAAAGTAAGTTACTTACTGTATTTAGGAAACTGTCCTTGTATATTTTATGTTATATTATTGGCTAAGACCACACCTACACGAGCCTGGCTCTTACGGTAGTGACTAGAAACATTTTTGTTTTATAAATTTAATTTGTGCTCACTAGCTAACTAGTTAAATAACTAAATAACATAACAATAATTACAACAAAAAATAATATAATTACAGCAATAAATATAACGTAAAGAATAAATTAACGTGTAAAGTAGCCGTATAAATAAATAATTGTAGTAAACCTAGTACTTATTAATAAAGACTAACCTATAAAGCATACTTACTTGCTTTTATTATTTTATTGGGTTACTTTACGACGCTATATCAACATCTCCGGTTATTTAGCGTCTGAATGAAATGAAGGTGATAATTCCGGTGAAATGAGTCCGGGGTCCAGCAACGAAGGTTACCCAGCATTTGCTCGTATTGGGTTGACGGAAAACCCCGGAAAAAACCTCAACCAGGTAACTTGCCCCAACCAGGATTCGAACCCGGGCTACTTTGTTTTGCGGCCAGACGTGCTGACCGTTACTCCATAGGTGTGGACCTTACTTACTTAGGCTTTTAAGGAACCCGGATGTTCATTGCCGCCCTCACATAGCCCCGCCATCGGTCCCTATCCTGGGCAAGATTAATCCAGTCTCTATCATCATATCCCACCTCCCTCAAATTCATTGTAATATTATCATCCCATCTACGTCTCGGCCTCCCCAAAAGTCTTTTTTCCTTCGGCTTCCCAACTAACATTCTATAATATACATTTCTGGATTCGCCCATACATGCTACATGCCTTGCCCATCTCAAACATCTGGATTTAATGTTCCTTATTATGTCAGGTGTAGAATACAATGCGTGCAGTTCTGTGTTGTGAAACTTTCTCCATTCTCCTGTAACTTCATCCCTCTTAACACCAAATATTTTTCTAATAACCTTATTCTCAAACACCCTTAATCTCTGTTCCTCTCTCAAAGTGAGAGTCCAAGTTTCACAACCATACAGAACAACCAGTAATATAACTGTTTTATAAACTCTAACTTTAATGTTTTTTGACAGCAAATTAGATGACAAAATCTTCCCAACCGAATAATAACAGACATTTCCCATATTTATTCTGTGTTTAATATCCTCCCGAGTGTCATTTATATTTGTTACTGTTGCTCCAAGATATTTTAATTTTTCCACGTCTTTAAAGGATAAATTTCCAATTTTTTTATTTCCATTTCTTACAGTATTCTGGTCACGAGACATAATCATACACTTCGTCTTTTCGGGATTTACTTGCAAACCTATCTCTACTTATAAAGGATACCTGTGCAAAAGTGAACCGAACTTATAAGTAAACCTCTTTATATTTAACTCAAATCAAGATTTCAGGTATAACTCCCTGTGAAGTTGATTTGAATAATTTCGAGGGAAAAATTGTTCCGGAGCCGAGTATCGAACCCGCGACCTTTGGTTTAACGTACCAACGCTCTACCACTGAGCTACCCGGGAACTATAACCGACACCGATCCAATTTTTCCCTCTATATCCACAGACCTCAAAGTGGGCTGACAACCGTCAAGCAACCAACTTCGAGTGCACACTAACTCCGTGTGACTTAAATTGTGGTTTTCTGTTAACGAACAGTGACGTGTATTATGCAAATCAAGATTTCAGGTATAACTCCCTGTAAAGTTGATTTGAATAATTTCGAGGGAAAAATTGTTCCGGAGCCGGGTATCGAACTCGGGACCTTTGGTTTAACGTACCAACGCTCTACCTCGGAACTCTAACCGACACCGATCCAATTTTTCCCTCTATATCCACAGACTTCAAAGTGGGCTGACATCCGTCAAGCAACCAACTTCGAGTGCACACTAACTCCGTGTGACTTAAATTGTGGTTTTCTGTTAACGAACAGTGACGTGTATTATGCAAATCAAGATTTCAGGTATAACTCCCTGTAAAGTTGATTTGAATAATTTGGAGGGAAAAATTGTTCCGGAGCCGGGTATCGAACCCGGGACCTTTGGTTTAACGTACCAACGCTCTACCTCGGAGCTACCCGGGAACTCTAACCGACACCGATCCAATTTTTCCCTCTATATCCACAGACCTCAAAGTGGGCTGACAACCGTGAAGCAACCAACTTCGAGTGCACACTAACTCCGTGTGACTTAAATTGTAGTTTTCTGTTAACGAACAGTGACGTGTATTATGCAAATCAAGCTCCCTGTAAAGTTGATTTGAATAATTTCAAGGGAAAAATTGTTCCGGAGCCGGGTATCGAACCCGGGACCTTTGGTTTAACGTACCAACGCTGTACCACTGAGCTACCCGGGAACTCTAACCGACACCGATCCAATTTTTCCCTCTATATCCACAGACCTCAAAGTGGGCTGACATCCGTCAAGCAACCAACTTCGAGTGCACACTAACTCCGTGTGACTTAAATTGTGGTTTTCTGTTAACGAACAGTGACGTGTATTATGCAAATCAAGATTTCAGGTATAACTCCCTGTAAAGTTGATTTGAATAATTTCGAGGGAAAAATTGTTCCGGAGCCGGGTATCGAACCCGGGACCTTTGGTTTAACGTACCAACGCTCTACCTCTGAGCTACCCGGGAACTCTAACCATTATTATATATATTATTCATATATTTAACTCAGTCATTAACAGCTTAAGTAATTACAAGTCATTTTAATTAATTACATGTCAACTAATTAATTATATGACACAACTTAAATCTGTTCGTTGTTTTCTGCATTTAAACTTCATAATATGATCAGGCCTGCCTAAGTAGCTATGATGGTGTCACTAATGTAATACTGGTGTCGGTGCACGCTGTGTGTTCCATTTGTGTCTTAAACAATGCGCTAAGTTTAAAGAAACGTATAAAAATTTCCAGTTCGGAAACACATTTAAAAGTACTAAAGGAGAAAGGAAATTCTACCCTATTAATTATATCTGTATTGTAATTATTTCTATCCTCTTTCGATTCATTTTTATTCTCAATCTGTCTCACAATACGTCTTCTATTAAGTTCTCTTTCCTCTTTCTTAGCGGCACAGAAAGAGAGAGAGAGAGACAGCCAGACAGACATCTATTCATTATTATTATTATTATTATTATTATTATTATTATTATTATTATTATTATTATCTGATGTTTTTCCAATTCACTGCGGGCTAAAGCAGGGCGATGCACTATCACCTTTACTTTTTAACTCGCTCTAGAATATGCCATTAGGAAAGTTCAGGATAACACGCAGTGTTTGGAATTGAACGGGTTACATCAGCTTCTTGTCTATGCGGATGACGTGAATATGTTAGGAGAAAATACACAAACGATTAGGGAAAACACGGAAATTTTACTTGAAGCAAGTAAAGCGATCGGTTTGGAAGTAAATCCCGAAAAGACTAAGTATATGATTATGTCTCGTGACCAGAATATTGTACGAAATGGAATATAAAAATTGGAGATTTATCCTTCGCAGAGGTGGAAAAATTCAAATATCTTGGAGCAACAGTAACAAATATAAATGACACTCGGGAAGAAATTAAACGCAGAATAAATATGGGAAATGCGTGTTATTATTCGGTTGAGAAGCTCTTATCATCCAGTCTGCTGTCCAAAAATCTGAAAGTTAGAATTTATAAAACAGTTATATTACCGGCTGTTCTGTATGGTTGTGAAACTTGGACTCTCACTCTGAGAGAGGAACATAGGTTAAGGGTGTTTGAGAATAAGGTGCTTAGCAAAATATTTGGGGCTAAGCGGGATGAAGTTACAGGAGAATGGAGAAAGTTACACAACACAGAACTGCACGCATTGTATTCTTCATCTGACATAATTAGGAACATTAAATCCAGACGTTTGAGATGGGCAGGGCATGTAGCACGTATGGGCGAATCCAGAAATGCATGTAGAGTGTTAGTTGGGAGACCGGAGGGAAAAAGACCTTTAGGGAGGACGAGACGTAGATGGGAGGATAATAATTTTAAAATGGATTTGAGGGAGGTGGGGTATGATGATAGAGACTGGATTAATCTTGCACAGGATAGGAACCGCTGGCGGGCTTATGTGAGGGCGGGAATGAAACTTCGGGTTCCTTAAAAGCCATTTGTATTATTATTATTATTATTATTATTATTATTATTATTATTATTATTATACATAAATGTGTTGTTAATTTATATCTTTTTCTTCTGAAAGTTGGGCAATCAAATAGAAGATGAAAAACAGACTGTTATGATTCGTTATATTTGCAGACATAATCCTTTTCTTTATCAATATGAAGTTTTTAGAAATAGTAACCAAATTTACCATGACCAGATAGTAATTGGGTAACAATGTAGTTGGGTGCCACTAATTTAGATTTAACACTATGGATCTGTGAAATCTATAACTTCTACACTTTTTGCACCAATTAGTCTGAAACGTTTACCACATATTTCTTACAATATGAACATGCAATACATAAATCTTCTCTTTGATATTTCAATTAGTTTACTTATAAATAATTTTTGTTGCTGTTTTGTTAATACTGAATTATAATTATCCCAATTTTTAAAGTTCAAATAATTTTTCTTTAGATTTATATTTAATTTATTTCTGATAGATGTAGAGTATGTAAAAAATGATACGTGCTTTTCACATTTTTCGAATTACTTTTTGAGAAAAAAATATTTATCCTTTAATTTTTAATATTTCAATCTTGTTAAAAACTTATCACATCCTCATGGTAATTTCAATACTTTTAATACCAGAAGAAAACATATGTCAATTTACTTCACATGCTTTTGTGGACGTCTGTGAAAAATTGCACTGAGATTGGATAAAAACTGCATCATTAGAGCATTTTGAATGTTACAAAATGTTGAAAATTTCGAAATTGAGAAAACGAGTATCAAAGTACAGCATGTATTTATTTGTAGTCATGTATTCGCCTACATAACATCAATCGCCCATCACTTTCCATTATCATACAGTCTTCTTTATGTTACATTTTTTGCTGAATGGATCCGTTTTACATAGGAGAAAAGTTACTAATTTTGTCTAAATGCACTACCTATGAGGGATAGTTTCTCTTACACAAACGTAATCAGAATTTGTATACAAAACAAATAAACTATCTGTAGACTAACTATGGCACAAATTTTCATAAAAATCTGTTGGATTATTTTTGGTTAAAAGCGTCCCCCTATAAGAGGTAGTTTCCCTTATGCAAGCATAATCAGATTTTCTATACAAAACAAATATACTAACTGAAACTAAAGTACAAAGTTTCATGGAAATCTGTTACATACGAGAACATTGTTAATTTTCGCTAAAAGCATCCCCTTATAAGGTGTAGCTTCCCTTATGCAAACGCAATAAGATTTTATATTCAAGACAAATATACTACCAGAAACTACTGTACAAAGTTTCAGGAAAATCAGTTATATAGGAAAAAAATTATTAATTTTCTCTAAATGCCCCCGGATAAAGGGTAGTTCCCTTGTACAAACGTAATCAGAGTTTGTATACAAAACAAATATACTACCTGTAACTACTAAAAGGTAAAAGGTAAAGGTATCCCCGTAACATGCCATGAAGGCACTTGGGGGGCATGGAGGTAGAGCCCCTTGCTTTCCATGACCTCGGCACTAGAATGAGGTGGTGTGGTCGGCACCACGCTCTGACCGCCTTTTACCCCCGGGAAAGACCCGGTACTCAATTTTATAGGAGGCTGAGTAAACCTCAGGGCCGTTCTGAAAGTTTGGTAACGAGAAAAAATCCTGTCACCACCTGGGATCGAACCCCGGACCTTCCAGTCCGTAGCCAGCTGCTCTACCAACTGTAACCACTGCACAAATTTAATGAAAATCTGTTACATAGGAGAAAAGTTATTAATTTTCTCTAAATGTGCCTCCGTATAAGAGGTACTGTAGCTTCCTTTATACAAGCTGAAGCAGATTTCGTATACAAAACAAATATACTACCTGAAACTACTGCACAAAGTTTAATGAAAATCTGTTACATAGGAGAAAAGTTATTAATTTTCTCTAAATGCACCTTCGTACAAGAGGTAGTTTCCCTAATACAAACTTAAGCATATTTCGTATACAAAACAAATATACTACCTGAAACTACTGCACAAAGTTTAATGAAAATCTGTTAGGTAGGAGAAAAGTTATTAATTTTCTCTAAATGCACCTTCGTACAAGAGGTAGTTTCCCTAATACAAACTTAAGCATATTTCGTATACAAAACAAATATACTACCTGAAACTACTGCACAAAGTTTAATGAAAATCTGTTAGGTAGGAGAAAAGTTATTAATTTTCTCTATATGCACCTCCGTATAAGAGATACTGTAGCTTCCTTTATACAAGCTGAAGCAGATTTCGTATACAAAACAAATATACTACCTGAAACTACTGCACAAAGTTTAATGAAAATCTGTTACATAGGAGAAAAGTTATTAATTTTCTCTAAATGCGCCTCCGTATAAGAGATACTGTAGCTTCCTTTATACAAGCTGAAGCAGATTTCGTATACAAAACAAATATACTACCTGAAACTACTGCACAAAGTTTAATGAAAATCTGTTACATAGGAGAAAAGTTATTAATTTTCTCTAAATGCGCCTCCGTATAAGAGATACTGTAGCTTCCTTTATACAAGCTGAAGCAGATTTCGTATACAAAACAAATATACTACCTGAAACTACTGCACAAAGTTTAATGAAAATCTGTTACATAGGAGAAAAGTTATTAATTTTCTCTAAATGTGCCTCCGTATAAGAGATACTGTAGCTTCCTTTATACAAGCTGAAGCAGATTTCGTATACAAAACAAATATACTACCTGAAACTACTGCACAAAGTTTTATGAAAATCTGTTACATAGGAGAAAAGTTATTAATTTTGTCCGGCTAGATTTGCGTTTCGTATCACTGTGAATTGGTGAGGATGCAGAGCATTGTTAGAGTGAAGAGGTTAATGAAGATGAGGATGACGATGTACGGAGGGGTCGAATGATGAAGAGGAGTTTAGTAGGAATGAGGAGATAGTTGAAGAAGTAGAGGATGTCTGGGATGAAGAAAAGCATAAAGGAACATGACGAGGAAGAAGAGGATGGCTTGCAAGCGCACAAATTGCCGGGAATATGAAATGGGCAGGCATCAAGATTCTGTCCATATCTTCTTGTTTGTGTCAGCCTGTTTACAAAATTGTTTCCAGACTCCTTTCCTATTTGTCGGAGAGGGGTGGGCCGAGGTTGGCCGGCGAAAAAAAACTGAAGGAGTTTACATTTCGGGTTATTGGAGCCTGCAGCACAGGGGCTATATATACACCCCCAGTACACATCTCCCCCCTCCCCGTATTTTCAATCAGCGACCTGTCACGGATCTGTGAGCCACCTCCCACCCCCTCATCCCCAATGTTCCCGCGTCCCCAAGCCCATCTGAGTCGCGACTCACACCCTCGCAGACCCTGGGTTTTCAATTAGGAGACTCCGCCGTCAGTCCCTGCCAGGATCTGTGCCCGCGGATGTAAAAGGCATAAAGCAATATACTATATCCAGGGGCGGCTGACACTCACCTCTCACCTAGAGACCGCACTCTGCCGTGGTCTACTTGAGGTTCTCTTGCTCAAGAGAGCGACTCACTGAAGTCTGGGATTCGACTCCCAAAAGATTTGAAATCCGCGTTGCTGACAGACGACTTCGACGCTGTACGAACTACAGTCTGCGACTTGCAAGGGTAAGCCGTGAACTGGAAGAATCCTGCGATAAATATTTGTGTTTTCTCGCCATTACTAATGGTGCAGCAGAAACAGTTCGAAGTTTCGGAGTTAAAGTATGTTAAATTTCCTCGAAAGCAGTTTCACGGAAAATACTGCCACCATCCCTAGTAATTGAATGGTTTTTTGAAAAAACAACCATAGATCAACTAGTGACCAGATATTTTGTATTCGACAGATAATGGAGAAAAAAAATGGGAGTATAGGGCTACAGGCAGGGTTTGGAATTGAACGGGTTACATCAGCTTCTTGTCTATGCTGATGACGTGAATATGTTAGGAGAAAACCCACAAACGATTAGGGAAAACACGGAAATTTTACTTGAAGCAAGTAAAGCGATCGGTTTGGAAGTAAATCCCGAAAAGACAAAGTATATGATTATGTCTCGTGGCGAGAATATTGTACGAAACGGAAATATAAAAATTGGAGATTTATCATTCGAAGGGTTGGAAAAATTCAAATATCTTGGAGCAACAGTAACAAATATAAATGACACTCGGGAGGAAATTAAACGCAGAATAAACATGGGAAATGCGTGTTATTATTCGGTTGAGAAGCTTTTATCATCTAGTCTGCTATCAAAAAATCTGAAAGTTAGAATTTATAAAACAGTTATATTACCGATTGTTTTGTATGGTTGTGAAACGTGGACTCTCACTCTGAGAGAGGAACATAGGTTAAGGGTGTTTGAGAATAAGGTGCTTATGAAAATATTTGGGGCTAAGCGGGATGAAGTTACAGGAGAACTGCACGCATTGTATTCTTCACATGACATAATTAGGAACATTAAATCTAGACGTTTGAGATGGGCAGGACATGTAGCACGTATGGGCGAATCCAGAATTGCATATAGAGTGTTAGTTGGGAGACCGGAGGGAAAAGACCTTTGGGTAGGCCGAGACGTAGATGGGAGGATAATATTAAAATGGATTTGAGGGAGGTGGGATATGATGATAGAGACTGGATTAATCTTGCACAGGATAGGGACCGATGGCGGGCTTAGTGAGGGCTGCAATGAACCTTCGGGTTCCTTAAAATCCATATGTATGTATGTATGTATGTATGTATGTATGTATGTATGTATGTATGTATGTATGTATGTGTGTGTGTATGTATGTATGTATGTATGTATGTATGTATGTATGTATGTATGTATGTATGTATGTATGTATGTAGGGGTACAGTGCATCAGTTATATATAGATTTCAAAAAGGCATATGACTTGGTTAAGAGAGAAGTTTTATGTGATATTATTATTATTGAATTTGGTGTTCCAAAAGAACTAGTTCCATTAATTAAAATGTGTCTCAGTGAAACGTACAGCAGAGTTCGTATAGGTCAGTTTCTGTCAGATGCGTTTCCAATTCACTGTGGGCTAAAGCAAGGAGATGCACTATCACCTTAACTTTTTAACTTTGCTCTAGAGTATGCCATTAGAAAAGTGCAGGATAACAGAGAGGGGTTGGAATTGAACGGGTTACATCATCTTTTTGTATATGCGGATGACGTGAATATGTTAGGAGAAAATCCACAAGCGATTAGGGATAACACGGGGATTTTACTGGAAGCAAGTAAAGGGATAGGTTTGGAAGCAAATCCCGAAAAGACAAAGTATATGATTATGTCTCGTGACGAGAATATTGTACGAAATGGAAATATAAAAATTGGAAATTTATCTTTTGAAGAGGTGGATAAGTTCAGATATCTTGGGGCAACAGTACTTATTTACTTACTGACTTTTAAGGAACCCGGAGGTTCATTGCCGCCCTCACATAAGCCCGCCATCGGTCCCTATCCTGAGCAACATTAATTCAGTCTCTATCATCATATACTACCACCCTAAATTCATTTTCATATCATCCTCCCATCTTATGGTGGGGTTTCGTAAGAAGCTGTTTTTTACGGTTATAGCTGGAGGACCAGTCCTTATCGACTGTCCGCGACTGCATATTCAGTATATTCGCTTATTAAATATTTTATGTGAAACATTTCATAGCGTATTTTGGAAAAGCTGTTGAATTAATTCCCAATATGCTGAATCAATTTAAGAGAGCATGTATTATGATAATAAATGATTGAAAGAATTTTAGTTTTGCCCTTCAAATATACAGAAATTTTGTCTGAGAAATATAACTTTTCATTTCGAAAAGAAATTTTAAAATGTTACATTTGTTGTTTCAAATTTCCGCACATTTAAAGGACAGAACTAAAATTCTTTCTATCATTTATTATCATAATACACTGTTCTCTTACTGCACGCATTGTATTCTTCACCTAACATAATTAGGAACATTAAATCCAGACGTTTGAGATGGACAGGCCATGTAGCACGTATGGGCGAATCCAGTACTGCATATAGAATGTTATTTGGGAGGCCGGAGGGAAAAAGGCCTTAGGGAGGCCGAGACGTAATTGGGAAGATAATATTAAAATGGATTTGAGGGACGTGCGATATGATGATAGAGAATGGATTAATCTTGCTCAGGATAGAGACCAATGGCAGGCTTATGTGAGGGCGGCATTGAATCTCCGGGTTCCTTAAAAGCCAGTAAGTAAGTATGTAGTACACTGTTATCTTAAATTGACTGAGCGTATTGGGAATTCAGTCAATGGTTTTCAAATAACACAGTATGGAATATTTCATATCAAACAATTTTTAGCCCATAACCTGTGGTGTAATGGTCAGTGCGTCTGGCCGGAAAACCAGGTGGCCCGGGTATGAATCCCGGTCGGGGCAAGTTACCTGGTTGAGGTTTTTCCGGGGTTTTCCCTCAACCTAATACGAGCAAATGCTGGGTAACTTTCGGTGGACCCTGGACTCATTTCACCGGCATTATCACCTTCATTTCACTCAGACGCTAAATAACCTAGATGTTGATCCAGCGTTGTAAAATAACCCAATAGAATAAAACAATTTTTACCTCGAAATGGTAGTAAAAACGAGCAAAATTGTATTACAATTTTTTGTTCGAAATATCTCAAAGAATAATCCCCTGAAATTTATGATATTATTTACGGTCCAACCTGTATATAAAAGTGTAAAACACTATCTCTAATTTATAGTCTCTCATTGCACGAACATTTAAAAACATTACTACACAGTAAGAATTTAAAGTAGTTTCACTTATATCCCGGGTAGGGGGTCACAGTTTTTTCTAATATAAAGACTCAGCTCTTCCTGGGAATTTTCCAGCCTGCAACAGTACGTGTATCTGTTTGAAGTAGAGTGCTGCGACGTTGTTTCCATAGAAACCAGATCATGTTAGGATCATAACGGGACAAAACGTTCTTCCATATTCCTTAGGGGGCTGATTTCTTATCTTTATGTTGAAGCCGGCGAAGTGGGTACATTTAATTATACGGCCATATGTTGGCTTCCTGTTTTCTGCCTCAACTCGTTTCCTAAACAGGATTAAGTAACAGCTTAGCTTACCTGAGTGTTGGGTGCTTAGTTACGTAATATTTCCGTCCGAAGCGTATGGAGAACGAAATAATTTTAAAAAGGCAACAAAATGGGGTCTGTGTTCGACTCTGCTCAGATTCTGTGGAATTTGCTGCTATAAAAACGACTACCGGGGTGAATTTCTTCGAGTAATTTGATTTCTCTATCGTTATCATTCAATAACTATCATCCACATAATCATCATCATCATCATCATTATCCATGATCAATTGAGATTTCAGTAAGCCCTTGTCTCGCAATTCATTTACCTCTTATTAGTCCTATGTTGACATTGGAAATCTACAGGCTGGAAGTAATATAACTGTGAAGATTTTAACATCTTATTTTATTGGATAGAGTAGACCAACATCATAAAATTCGTATACCTTATTAGTCCCAAATGAATATTTTTCTTAGACAAAAATAATTTTCCCCTAAATGATAACGTTGTTTTACTCCATAAATACGTACTATCCATATTATTCTAAATTTTACTCTTATTAGAGAAATCGATAAGGAATTGTTATCCTTTTGCATTTTGTTAATAATATGGATGGTTTAGTTGAAAATTAAATAAGAACATTAACACGTATCGTTACTTACTTACATATTTATTTATTTATTTATTTATTTATTTATTTATTTATTTATTTAATGTCTACAACAGGACAAAGCCCCAATTACAAGAAATAGGTATAAAATTAAAAATGAGAAATATAACAGACAAATCCATACGTAAATAAAAGACACAGATGTAATAATAATAATAATAATAATAATAATAATAATAATAATAATAATAATAGTAATAATAATAATAATAATAGTAAAAATAATAATAATAATAGTTTTATTTTCCCTGGCAGATTTAAGGCCATCAGGCCTTCTCTTCCACTCAACCAGGATCAAATCACATACAGAAAAAAATACCGGTATACAAATATTAACTTAATAATAATAATAACAATAATAATAAAATAAAAATAGATATTGAATACATATTATACACAATCAGTATTAACTTAAAATTAATAATAATAAAAAATAAATATAATAAAAAAGAGAGATTGAATACATAATCACAAACAGGAAAATACATTTTAATAAACAAGTATTAACTTAAAAAAAAGAATTAATACATATGAATATAATTTCACAACTAAAGAAATAGTACAATTACTATGATCAGCACAGCACGGGTTACATTGAGAAAATGACAATTACCTAGATATTAGTGTTAATGGAAAAATAAAGTAATGATTGTATAAATAATAATAATAATAATAATAATAATAATAATAATAATAATAATAATAATAATAAATAAAAATTATACCTGAAACACTAATTCTGTGCATTTAAAATATTTCTAAACAACTTAATTTCAAACAACTGAGGACTAAGATACCCCTGATTTCCAGCGGCAGCGAATTCCATGAGCGGGCCATGGCTATTGAGAAAGAACTTGAGTACAGAGAAAATGAGTTAATGCTGTATTTTTGGCCATTATTCAGTCTATCATTCAATATGGTATAATTGTTTGAGGTGGAAGTACAAAAATTAATCTTAGTCCGTTAAATTTACTACAAAAACGAATAATTAAAATTTGTTTGAAGAAACGTTTCGATTATCCAACTAAATTAATTTATTCTGAATTTAATGTATTTAATATTGAACAAATTTATAAGTATACGCTGTTAAAATTTTATCATAAAAATCGTAATAAGTTTGTATTACAGACACATAATTATGACACAAGACGAAATATTAATTCAATATTAGTAGAACCTAAATGTCTCACATCTGCTGGTCTAAAGCATAGCATAAATTTTGACCCTCGGTTGTACAATGCTTTAACTAAATTACATCCAGAACTTCTAACATGTAACCCACTAACATATAACAAGAAAATTAGAAACGTGTTAATATCTTTAATTTGATTAAATAAATTTATAGCCTATGTGTATGAATTAATCAACCTATATTATATTTGTATTCTATAATTTTGAAATATATATTAGTCCTACTTTTCACGTGCGATATTATTCTTCTCTAGTGTTAATATTATATTATATAATTCCATTGCCGCTGTAATTATATTTTAATTATATTTTAGTTCCTATTTTATTTTACTTATTTATTATTATTATTATTATTATTTTTTATTTTAATATTATACCTGAACTGCGACCGAGCACGAGCGCTGCTCATTCGGTCTCAAATTTTGTTAATACTACTGTATCTTCGTTTTATATTGCTTGTATTATTTTATTTCTATTTCTCTTGTCTGTTTTGTAATTATATTCTTTATTCTGTATATTTAAATTTAAATAAAATAAAATATCTTCATATGATTCTACAACTGCTGTAGCACTGTTATGCTCCAAAGCCAGGTAATACATCACATGGATTTGCATGATGAAAGAATAGCATTGGTTGCAAATCCTTGGTTCCTTGCAAACGTTTTTCCTTCATACTGAAAAGTTATGTTTTAGTGATGTATCTGATTTCGCAACTAAACGCCTCGTTTAATCTTCCTAATCTTCGCCTGGAACAGTGGACGAGCTACCAATCTATTCGTAAATTGTCATGAATTTGTTAGGAACGTAGGCTTTTAGCTTGTAGATGTCCTCAATTTTTTATATTGATTGGACATTTTCCTTCATACGTTTTCTTGGCTGGAAAAAAGATGACTGAGGTTTTAGCAAATTTAAAATGATAAGCAAACAATCCGTCAATTAACTGAAACTTTCTACCACACCATCAAGATTTTTGTTGGATTCAAACATGTAGTATTTGCATACGTATGTTAAAGTCCACTTTTTTTTACCTTTTGAGATTTTTTCGCTAAAGACTCAGCTGTCGAAGCCTTTGGTTTCTTGAAATATTGTTTATACCAGTTCTTGTAGTCAACAGAAAAGTTTTCTTCATGCAGCATGCTTGTAAACATAAAACTAGTGCTAGATTCTGCCACCATGCGTGCATACTGAACTGGCAAGTAGATGCGATCAGTTGATTACACCAAAATTTCGGCCGCAAGGAAGAAATGAATGTCTTTGGATTGCATAATACTGAAGAATCACTTCCTTCACTGATATCCTTCATATTGGCTGTAATAATAACCCCAAACAAATGTCAATAATCATGTAAAGCTTTATCTGTTTCATACCACTCCCGCTAGGTTCCGATAGGTACATTTGTATTGAAAAGGGCAGAGGTCTCTGACTGATGTCCTTTTCAAGCTACACATTATATTCAATGGCTTCTTGTGGCTATATCCTGCTGCTTATTGATGTCCTTTTGATACAGAACGATAACTCTGGACCTCTAGAATGCAGTACCATGCATAAGTCAATTTACCCAAATTAATGACTGAAGCCATTTTCAAAAGAGGTGGAAAAATTCAAATATCTTGGAGCAACAGTAACAAATATAAATGACACTCGGGAGGAAATTAAACGCAGAATAAATATGGGAAATGCCTGTTATTATTCGGCTGAGAAGCTTTTGCCATCTAGTCTGTTGTCAAAAAATATCAAAGTTAGAATTTATAAAACAGTTATATTTCCGGTTGCTCTGTATGGTTGTGAAACTTGGACTTACTCTGAGAGAGGAACAGAGATTAAGGGTGTTTGAGAATAAGGTTCTTAGGAAAATATTTGGGGCTAAGAGGGATGAAGTTACAGGAGAATGGAGAAAGTTACACAACGCAGAACTGCACGCATTGTATTCTTCACATGACATCATTTGTATTTGTATGCCATTTACTACGACTTTGCTAATCAATATTTTATGTCTTGTAACCCACCTGTATTCTCCTGTTAGCCTATTAACTGTATACTAGGCCTATATCTGAAGTGAATTAATCGTAGAAGTTATCTCGAGCATTTTAGGTCTTATAAATTGTGTTTATGTGTGTGTGTGTGTGTGTGTGTGTGTGAGTGTCCCCATATGTTATGTAACTGATTTTGATTATGTGTAATTTTATACTTTATTTTATATATTATGTAACCGATTTTGACTATTTGTAATTTTATATTATGTAACTGATCTTGACTATTTGTAATTTTTTACTATATTTTATGTAATTTCTAAGGTATCTTCTTTTGTGTTGTTTTGTAATCTAATGTATATTATTGAAACCTGGTTGAGTGGAAGAGAAGGCCTCTTGGCCTTAACTCTGCCAGGCAAAATAAACCTACTACTACTAATTAGGAATATTAAATCCAGACATTTGAGATGGGCAGGGCATGTAGCACGTATGGGCGAATCCAGAAATGCATATAGAGTGTTAGTTGGGAGGCCGGAGGGAAAAAGACCTTTGGGGAGGCCGAGACGTAGATGGGATGATAATATTAAAATGGATTTGAGGGAGGTGGGATATGATGGTAGAGACTGGATTAATCTTGCTCAGGATAGGGAGAAATGGCGGGCTTATTGGAGGGCGGCAATGAACCTCCGGGTTCCTTAAAAGCCAGTAAGTAAGTAAGCTATTTTCAAAATCACTGATTTGGTGTATCGAATCTAGAACAAATTTATAAACGAACATTGCTGATTTACTTCCATAAAAACCACAATAAATTTAAATTTGATCCTCACGAATACCATACCAGACAAAATTACAGTTTCTTTCTAATTACTCCGAAATGCCACACAACTGCCGGATTAAAACACAGCAGAAGTTTTGGACCCAAAATATATAATGAATTAATTAGAGCTTATCCTGAGCGAAGTGCACCTAACTCACATAAATTTAAGAAACAAATCAGATTAATTGTTTAATTGTTTAAACTAATTGAGTTAAATATTGATACTCTAATATTTATGTACTCTTGTATTTTTATTTGTATATAGTAGGGGAGACTGTTGTACCTTTAGCATAGTGTACCTTTGAGCATTTTTGTTGTTTATTGTTTTCTATTACCTAGAGGACTCAAGCTGAAGTAGATAGTAGAGAAAGCCGCTAAGTAGCTCTGGTCGTAGTTTCAGTTTGATTTATTGCAAAGTATGAGTTCCGTGGACAAAAGAAATTTTTTTAGTACCAAAAGTAAACATTTCGTTCATTGATATGTGTTTTCTAACACAAAACCAGATTGTATTTGTTAATATCTTTCAAATACAGTGTGTTCCCTGTCATCTGATCAGTAATAACATATTTTAATTTCCATGATTTATTCGAATCTCTAGTTTTGAGAGCCATATTTGTTAAAACGTGCACCCTTTTGTACCTTTGAACACAAAACATCTTGTACCATGGAACATGTTCCAAAGTACACGATACTATAGATTTTTGTTTTTATTTTACTTTAAGATCATGTCACGAAGTAAGTCTGGAGTTAAGAGGTCCCCATTTGATCCGGATGCCTTGAAGAAAGCTGTTGAAGCAGTTATTGCTCCTCCAGGAAATAAAATCTCAATCAGAGAAGCCTGCTCTGGTTTATGATTGAAAATACATTTTAAATATAATTGTCAGTTTTTACAGCTTATATTCCCACCTATATTCCACGTGTTCCAACTTGAAAGAGGGTATGTTCCAAGGTACATGAACCTGTTGTACCTTTGAACACATTACATATCCCTTCATTTCATTTTTTCCATCCTTAATAGATCTGTGAAACAGGAAAATACATATAGGAAGTCGTAAAGGAATCTTCAATAATTATATCAAGCATTTTTTAATTTAAAAATTTCATTTCCCAAAATTAAAAAAAAAAAATAAAATGTGAAAAGTGTTTAAAGGTACAACAGTCTCCCCTACCCATTATTACATGCTGTATTATTTTACCATTTATTGATGTTATTGTGCTCAATGAACTCTCTTAATTTTGTGATATATTTTGTATAACTGATCTGAACTGCGCCCGAACACGAGCTTCTGCTATTTCGGGCTGCAATGCCTAATGTAGCTCAAGTGTAAAGTATTAAATAAATAAATAAATAAATAAATAAATAAATAAATAAAAAATTAATTAATTAATTAAATGGTTCCAACAATGAAAACTTATTGCATAACTAGGTAAACTAAAATGTGGAAGATTCTTTTTGTTAGGTCTTAAGGACAGGCGCATTTTAACACGAGAGAAAATTCGCGAGCTGGTAGTTTGGCCATCCTTCCGAGAAGCATGTGCAAAAGAGAAAGAGAGAGACTGAGACTGGGAGAGCGAGAGAGTACAAGCAGTTGAATGGCGTGCTCTCAATTTCAAGTTAGCGGGCGGCACAGAAAACGTTCCTGTGATTACTGATGGACGAGATAAAATAAAAAAGGGAGTGAGGAAGAGAGAGAGAGGGAGTATATTACTACAGTATCAGATCGACCTCGTGGAGATGTGTTTTTTTTTTCTCTCGAATTGAAACGCGGGAAATTGAAAAAGAGCAAGCATAATAGGGGCGTGGTATAGGAAACTACATAAAATACTCAACGACTGACTTTCCTTACATGAATCACGTGCTTCTGTGACGTAACAGGATGAACCTGGTCTTCATCTTTTAAAGTCTGTGAAATGTGTTTAATTGAGAGGCCGTATAGTTGTTTAGGCGTCAAAAAGAGCAGACAGTGGCTCAGGATTGCGAGATTTGCAAGTAAAAAAGGACACATAAAGACAAAAAAAATTATATTCTGCCAGTATCCTGAAATATGAAAAAAGTGATAATTTAGTTTTACTCATCACTTTAAGAGGATCAAATAATCAAAACGTTAATTGTTCATCTCCGGTCAAAAGTGACATCGGAGTGATTTCCGATAGATGGAAAAGTTCTTTACACATCTGTACAATCAGAATTCTCCAAATCGCATTCTGTACCGTCCATTTTTACACAGTTTTTACATTCGCCTTATAATAGAGCTTAGGACGCACTCGAATTCTATGCGGGATTATTACAGGTCCAAAAAGTAAACAATGCATTGCATGCGGGTATTTTTGAAGGGACATTTGAATTGCATGTGACTATCGTAAAGGAAAGGTCGAATTCCCGAAAGCGGAACAAAATTAATTTGAAGTAGAGTTTCGAAAATATACTGTAAGTAGGGTAAGGTTGCCTAATTCCGTGACATATTTAATAAAGTCTATATTTATGCCAAACTTATACTAAAAATTTTCAAATAACACCTAAATGACGTTATTTGGACATTCAGTGTCAACAGTTTTACAAGCTTGATATATAATATATAAATATAATATAATATAAATTAAAATTGCACTTTTTTAATTAGATTCCTTTCCTTATAGGCTATATATTTCTTTTTCCTTCCTTTCCCCTTTTTATTCTCTTTATCAGCCGATGAATTTATTATCATAGCCTATTTATCGTGAATTTTATTTAATTTTCGTATTTATTTTCTTTTTTATTATTTTCGTTTTTCCATATTAACCATTTGTACTAAATGATTTGCTTTCACTATATTGCAATGTATTTTACTTTCTTTTTTTTTTCTATTGTATTATTTTCATGTTGTTTAGTGTCGATTTCATTATGCTATTATTATTATTATTATTATTATTATTATTGTTATTATTACTATTATTATTATTATTATTATTATTATTTTCTTTTTTTTGTAATATGTTAGTATTCTGTTCTTTAACTTTTTGTTAAATTTTAACTGCTTGTATACTTTGTGACCTGGTAGAGTGTAAGAGAAAGCCCTATGACCTTAACTCTGCCAGTATAAATAAATAATAATAATAATAATAATTATTATTATTATTATTAATAATATATGATTCTTCATTGTTATATAGTGGCCCCTAAATCCGTGACAGAGATCCAAATTCTGTGAGTGATATCCTAATTCCGTGATATTAAAATAATCCTCATTAACTGCTCAGAAAACAAACGTGTATTTGGAAAAACATTTTAAAGTCATGTTATATTGTTTTAATATGGATTAAGCAAGAAATTACAACATAGAAAAAGGGCCTAAGTGACAAATTTCGTAGAAAATACTTGTATAACTATTATCAGTTGTAGCTATCAGTGAATAATTTTAACTTTGTGTATATCTGCATATGTGACGGCACGCAATTCAGATGCATCCTAGAAAATCGTGGCACTCATATTATCTGATTCTTCGTATATTATACGAGTACATATAGGACTACATCTTGACAAATACCTCTTCTTAGGCTTCATTCGTCCATAAATGAAGTTCATCAAGTCTGGAGACATAGGTCTTAGCAAAGACAACTGTTCCTTTTTCGTCCCTTTCCTCCTCTTATTGCTCTTTTCAGTCATTTTTTTCCTCATCTTCATCTCTTTCTTTTTAAATATTTTTCATAATTTGTTCTCTTTTACTCTCCCTGTCCTAATTTTCCTACCTATCTCCTTCTCTTCCGTTATCCCTCTTTTTCCGTTTTTCTTCCTCATTTTCTTATATTCCTTTTACTCTGCTTTTTCGATATCCATCCCTGTTCCTTTTCTCTCTTTCTCTTCATCCTTTTCCTTTTCTGTCCTCTTTTTTCTCACCTCTTCTTTTTACATTTTTTCCTTCCTCATCATCATCTCTTCCTTTCACTTTATTTTTTTTTAATCCTTCCCCTTTTCCCTTTTCCCTTCCTAATCTGTTTTGCTCTTCATCTTTTCCCTTTCCTTCCTCCTTCATCCTTAATTTCTCTTTTCTTCCTCAGCATCTTCTC
This sequence comes from Periplaneta americana, assembly GCF_040183065.1. Taxonomy (NCBI): domain Eukaryota; kingdom Metazoa; phylum Arthropoda; class Insecta; order Blattodea; family Blattidae; genus Periplaneta; species Periplaneta americana. Next base: position 185,172,659 of record NC_091120.1, on the reverse strand, counting down.
TATCTTTCACTCTCCATTTTGATCATCCTTCTATTTTTCCTTTTTTGTTTCTATTTTTCTCTTAATCCTTTTTCACTTTCTTCTCTTTTCTACATATGGTTTTCTTCCAACTTCTCTCATTTTTCTTATCTTTTCTTTTCTCTCATTTCCTTCATATTCTCTTCTTTTTGTTTTTTTTTCGTCTTTTGTTTTCCCTTCTGTTCATTTTTTCCCCTTCCTTCTTTTCACTTTCCGATCATGTTTTCTGCCTTTACTCTTCTTTGCCTCCCTTCATCTTCTCTTTCTGCTGTTCATATTTTCGTTTCATCCTTTTCTTCTCCATGTGTCCGGACTTTATGAGCCACATTGTAGTTATTTTCGACCTTTTCTGTCCTCTTTTTTCTCACCTCTTCTTTTTACATTTTTTCCTTCGTCATCATCATCTCTTCCTTTCACTTTATTTTTTTTCGAATCCTTCCCCTTTCTCCTTTTTCCCTTCCTTATCTGTTTTGCTCTTCATCCTTTTCCCTTCTCCTTCATCCTCAATTTATCTTCTTTTCTTCCCCAGCATCTTCTCTATCTTTCACTCTCACTTTAGATCATCCCTCTTTTTTTCCTTTTTTGTTTCTTTTTTTCTCTTAATCCTTTTTCATTTTTTTCTCTTTTCTTCATATGTTTTTCTTCCAACTTCTCTAATTTTCCTTATCATTTCTTTCGTTTCCCTCGCTTCTTATTTTTCTTTTCTCTTCTTTCCATCATATTGTTCTTTTTTTTCGTCTTTTCCTTTTCCCTTCTTTTATCCCTCTTCCTTCTTTTCACTTTCTGCTCATGCCTTCTTCCTTTACTCTTTTTTGCCGTCCACACCTGTGGAAAAACGGCTAGCGCGTCTGGCCGCGAAACCAGGTGGCCCGGGTTCGATTCTCGGTCGGGGTAAGTCACCTGGTTGAGGTTTTTTTCCGGGGTTTTCCCTCAACTCAATATGAGCAAATTCTGGGTAACTTTCGGTGCTGGACCCCGGACTCATTTCACCGGGATTAGCACCTTCATTCTTCATCTCATTCAGACGCTAAATAACCAAAGATATTGATAAAGCGTCGTAAAATAACCTACTAAAATAAAAAAAAATGTCTTTGCCTCCCTTCATCTTCTCTTTCTGCTTTTCATATTTTCGTTTCATCCTTTTCTTCTCCATGTGTCCAGACTTTATGAGCCACATTGTAGTTATTTTGGTCAGTCGTAAATAAAAAGGATTTATTTTATGAAAATAATACGTCTTCTCTTTTCCAGCATAGTTTGTTACACTGTTAATTTCCTATGTGAAACGAAGACAATATTATGACACGAAATACGTACACATTTTGAAGCGAAACATTCCAAGCCTCTTGGTAACTCCATGCCATCTGTTACGAGGGTGAACAGGTGGCGAAACGGAAATATTACAAGTAATTACATACACTTAATACAGACAGATCTGTTTCCGCTGAACAACCATTTCGTCACACATGTTTCTAATCTGGAAGATCTCACTACAGTATTTATTTACATTCTTACACAACGCTTTTCTTTCTTCCTTTTTTTCTTTTTCTCACCGAGTAACGGCGATGAATTGTTGGCTTTGTTTATTTTTAGTGTTGTAACAAGACTATTAAGAGAATGAGTAGTTCCTTTCACAGTTGAGATCGCCTGAATTTAGACTGTAAAAAGTGGCGGACTTGTTAGCAGACAGGAAGTGTTGCCACTGAACCAAATCTGTTCTCACTTCCTTCCATTGCTTCCCAAATGAGACGAAATCTGTCATGAGGCAGAGTAACGCATTAATCTGTTACCATATTTGTACCATATTTTATGCACCACTTTTTTACGTAAATGTGTCTATACCGAAGGGTCACTAAATAAATCCGAGTAACGGAATCTGATAGGTACAGTGCCGGATTTAGGCCTAGGCAACCTAGGCAGTTGCCTAGGGCGGCAATTTCCAGGGGACGTCATTTTCTCTATATCTCTCTTCCTTTTTCCTGTCTATTTTAATTTTACAGTGAAATTTGTTTTTAAAGCACTTGTTGGTAACTCTTTTCTGAAGTTTGTTTTTGAACACCTCGTGGAAGGTATTACGCAGGGCAGAGGTCTGCATCGGACGTTTTCGCTCGAGCGCCAAGTAGTTCATAGCATAATCCGATAGGTAGCGCACATGCATGATGGGTAAAATTGTCGCGAGCGATAAATCCTCGAACGGTATAAGCCGAGCGTTAGACATTCGTTCTTGTTACAGTGATGAATTGTGTAGTAACATCATAGATGTTTATCATTTCAAAACTTTGCAATGTTTAACTAACCTCTCCATAGTACAACTACAAAACTTGCTTAAAAATTTAATATAAATGTTGTAGGTAAATTTTCCCCCCCCCCCCACAGGAGTGATTTTGTTTTTGCCACATCTGATAGATATTATTGGGTGTAAATGTAATTATTATAAACTGAGATTACAATCACGATAATGCAAGAAATGTATCAAGTTTTGCAGTAATAATAATAATCTCTAATAATTAGTGTATCAATCTTTGCGTCTGTAACAGTTAGCATGATTATTCGTTTTATTATATTTTCTGTGACGTTATTTCTGTACTAATATTGTTATTAATCTACTGCTATATAATAATATTTTGTAAAACGTTTCTACATTGTCGCAGTATATAGGCGGAACACTATGTATGGACCTATCATATTATATATGTGGTAAATCAAATATTGAATAATTATTAATTAGGAATAATAATTGTATATCAAAGTTTTTCATACTATTTTATTTATAACTTCATGTTACTGTTTTGGTACGTTCCATTAGAAGTTTGTCATAAACGCAGAAAATAAAGCCTTATTTTTACCGTGTGAGCAAAACATATGTGTATCTTATCTGTCGCCTTACATACAAGATAAGGCATATTGGTGATATGACCTTGTACTGTGCTTCTATTTATTACGAGCGTATCACGACCGATCTTATCTCACTCGAGCGTGCGACATTCGACCGAGTTCAAGCGAGCGATTTAACTCCAATGCAGCACTCTGATGCAGGGTTTAAGCTAGAAAATAAATAATTGTCGCAAAAATGGACGAACGAAAAATTATATTTGTGCAAATTGCAAAAATCTTATGCAATATTATAGGCTAAATAATTATACAGAAAAATAAAATTAATAAATTATGCAGAAACAAAAAGTTACGTAATTTGTTTCTTGAAGTTTTATTACTTTCAATCCATCTTTACAAACTCTGGATATACTTATGTAAGTAAATCATCACACGTAGGTATGTTTAGAATCAATTACTGCTGAATTCACATCACGTTATTTTATGGGCACTCTAAACATTGAAATTCTTTACTAATAGGCCTTCAAGATTTGTTACATAGCAGAGTGCTAACTCCTTTTACTGAAAGGCAGTTTCTAATTCCAGTTTTTTACAAGATTCATGCAACTAAATCCTCGCTCACAATTTACAGTATGCGATGGAATTATATAAATCAATTAGAAGAAATTTTTCACGTAACTTACTCACCAACTCTTTGAAATCAATTCCTGAACATCTATTGCTCAATACCTTTTCGAACATTGCCCATTCCATTAGCATTCCATTTAAATTCAAATTCTCCAAAATTGATTACTTCATACACATCTCATGTTCAGATTTATTGTTCTCCATTACCATCCTCGTTTCTGAAGTTCAGTGTGGTTGTCGCATTTTTGCACGTTTACATTGAAAGTTTGTTCCATTTTTAGAAGTCGAGTAGCAAAATGCTAGTGTTGCTTAAACCCTGCTATTACATTGACTTACTGTGAAATAAAAGTGAATTAACGCTACTGTAAAGACGTCGTGGAATGGAAAGACTGAGGGTTCTTCTTCTTCTTCTTCTTCTTCTTCTTCTTCTTCTTCTTCTTCTCCTCCTCCTTCTTCTGCTATATCAACTGCGAGGTTGTATGGTGTCGGAATTCGTGATAGCGAAATGATACCAAGGGTTCTTTATGAAATTACGTTACATTTACTTCAGATTTGAGAAAAACATGGTAGAAAATTAACCATATAGGTCCAAGCGGATTTCGAACCCACACTCGTTAGCAATCTCGGAATATCAGTCCGATTATCAACGGCAGAGGGGTTACGCCGATGACTGGGACCTGTTTTCTTTCAGAACTTGGTTTTGTTCGGTTATCAGAATGTTAGTCCGTTACGTTTTCGTCCATTCGTAATTTCGTCCTAATTTTACGTTTGTCCAGTTATATGTTTGTTCTGCATCAAATTTTGTCCATAAATCTTTCGTCCATGTCATTTTAGTAGTATGTGAAATTTCGCCCTATATACATTTTGTCCTTACCCGATTTAGTTCAAATTTATTTACTTGAAATTTTCGTAGCTGTGTTTATTACAAAAAAGAATCACTGAAATAAAACATGAGATTTATTTTCAGTTATTTCAAAGATCAAAGATCATGCATTCATTACAGCTATTTCTTAGAAAGTGTAATTTCCTTCTTTAATTTTCATCTTCGGGGTTCTGCGGGTTGCTGTGTAATTTCATTACAGGCTGACCGATTCTCATATCGCCAATATATCCTGGTTCGATTCTTATTATAAGAGTGGTGTTGTTAACAGTGGCCGTTTTTTTTATGAGCAGTGGTTTGTTCTTTTTTGAAGTAATTACTTTGGGATCTATACCTGATAATTCTAAGTAAAACTGCTACGGTGAGCTTATCTTTACTTTGTATAGTTGGTAAAAGTATTAAGTAAACAATACTTCAACAATAAAGTATTACCCTGCCGTCGAAAGGTATGATAGGGTCGACTGTCTCTTTGGTAAGGTGATACAAAGAAAACACTCCATATAAATCATTAACACTCTCTGTCAACATTTATTAATAACGCTTTAGAAAGATGGAAATGAACCAAGGTCTCCAGTAAAGTACAATCAATGATAATTCACCAACACATCGGAACTGACTTGCTACTAAAGGTCACTGAACTGGCATTCGCCATTACACAAACTAGTAACGCCATCTGTCCACACAGATAATAATTATTAGCAGCTTGCTAGACAAGTCCCAACTTGTCTGATATGGCAGAAAAGCACTAATACACAACCGAACACAACCAATGTAAAATCCTTGACGAATGCCAGCTTATTCAGTAATAACCTCATACTCCATAATATGAAACCAAAATCTTTCTACTACTCACGACAAACTTAACCTTATTGACTTATAAAAAACCTGTAATGACTCCTGGTAGGCCAGTCTCGAAACCAACGCAACAATGGTCTCTCTTCAACACTCATACCTTCAGAATCACACAGCATACATCACCGCAGCTCGGCTACGTTACCGCCTGTAGTAAGTCACGAACCCCGTTCGACCCCAGACTACATCAGTCCACGTCCTTCCCGAACTGGGTTATCCGCGATCCCATCACTCAACTCACAGCTCTCGTCCAACCTTCCTCGACGAGTCGCTCCCCAAGACTCAACTGTATGGAAATTCTCCCCCAGAAAAACCGACGCTAATGAATAATTAATGCAAAATGGCCAATGATATTCAAACCCCAAGACACGTGATAACTAAATTCGCTCCTTATACGTGAGGAATAAGAGAGCAATAATGGCGGAAATAAAACAAGCTATCTAAAGGAGAAATAAAGACTAAAAATGGAGAAGAAGTGAAGCCACCTATGAAAGGCGAGGGTAACTAATAATAAAAAGAAAATAACAAGAATAGAAAAGAAAGAAAGAAAAGGAAAAGAAAGAAATGAGCATAGTGTGCCGAAACTAAAACGGCACAAAACTAATGTATGAATTTCTCTAGCAACACCTGTCCATTTTTGAGTTCTCCATTATTTGGTATTATATTGTTTGCATCTGTTTAAAATGTGCTTCTACAGAGTGATTTATATAGAACTGACACATTTCTTTCATTAATTGTTTCAAAACGAATTGTGCTAGCGACAACTTATTATACCTAAAATGTAGAGGAATTTTGGGAGATTATTTACCTCTATAGCAAATGTTGAAAATGTCCTCCATCCTGCATAAGACACAACTCAACACTCGTTGGAGGACTCTGTTGTTAGCTTGAATCTCCTGTGATGTTGTGCTTCAGATCGTCCAATGTCTGGGGACGTGTGGCGTAAACCCTGTCTTTTAAGTAACCCCATAGAATGTAGTCCGGCGTTGTCAAATCTGGAGATCTCGGTGGCCACAGGTTCCTGGAAATTATTCGGTCGTCAAAGAAACTTGCAATTAGTTCCATGGATTCATTTGATGTATGGCATGTAGCGCCATCTTGCTGAAAATATCCTTGACTCAGCTCTACATCGTCCAGTTGCTCTAGAAACTCCATGAAAATCAGTCGGCGGGAAGCCTAGATGAACGATGCTTGCCCTTTTCACTCACCAGAGATCCAGTTGTTTCCAATTTGTTTACCAGTCCCAGTATTGTGTTTCTTTTGGGAGGATTGCGAACACCAAATTCTCTTTGGTATGCCCTTTGAGTAGCTGTAATTGAATTCGTAATCCAGTATTGCTTCACAAGGAAGAGTCGTTGATTTAATGTGTACTGCATTTTCACGTTGACACAAAATGTCGAAAACAGCTGCCAACAATAGGAATAAAACATAAACATCTGCGCATCTAGTGCTGCCAACAATAGGCAAGGAATCGAAACTCCAGAACATTCTGCTTAATTTGGTGCTAAAATTGGATCATTGGATGAATTTCCAACGGAATAATTAAAGAAAGAAATGTGTCAGTTCTATATAAATCACTCTGTAGTATCTGAATGTCCAAAATCAATCACGATTGGACAATATGTATATTGGACTAAATTTTTGTGGACTAAAAAGTTTCTGGACGAAATTTACTCTTGGACGGAAATTCTATGGACTTATTCCACTGGACTTAAATGTGTTAATCATAGAAATTTGGACGAAATGTTGTATTGGACGAAAATGTTTGGACAAACGTTCTTGAAAGCTTTTGTTCTACCATCCTCTTTTTATCACGGCCTATAGACTATGTCGTCTTATCATAACCATAGCGTCCTTGAATGCTATACGATAATTGAAAATTAATGTTAATGAAAGAATTAGCAATTGCTTTCAGTGATATGAGAGTGAAGAATTGTATTAAGTAGAGCTATATGAACTCTCTCTGTTGTTGTAGGAGACGTTGATTATTGAACACCCTATAGCTGCAAAACAAGTCTCATTATAACTGTTGTAAATATAACAGCAGTGATAGGAGGTTTGTTATTAACTAACTCAATCCCAGTTCGATATCGCCATCTCCGTCGCCAGATCCTCATATTTGCTGTCCTGCTCCTTCCCCTCGCCGCTCTCTGTCTCTTGCTCGCTTTCTGTATTGAATAGCGACCAAATTTCGCCACGTATCGTAGCAATCAGCATTTTATACCAGCAAAAGGCTGCTGCTGGTGGTACAGCTACTCACTCACTCACTGGGGTTGAATTGTACTGCAATCTAACTCCACATTCATTGAAGCCAATCTGCCACACTCCCGTCCAGCGCTGCTACACTGCTCGGCAACCAAAGACGAACTTCTGGACAGGTTGGAATGAATGGACTGTGTGTGCTATGAAAATATGGTCACGACGAAAGTGGTAAAGAGAAGACGGACGAAGAAGTTGAAAATGAGAAAACAGACGAGTAGGATGACAAGGACAAATAATAATATGGGTAATTGAAGAGTGTGCTCCCAAAAGAAAGAACTTGGCTCATTGTTTTATCTACCAGTCTGTGGACTGAGCGAGTTTTCAAGTGAAATGCACAATAACACAAACTTTTAGACAAGGATTGGCTCTATTTTGAAATAAAAGAAACTTATAATATAATGACTGAGGTCTAGAAAAAATCATATACAGTATATGTATATATGAGAAAAATGGCCAATAGGACTGAGTGAGTTATGGGATCAAACTCTTCAATTGGTTACGATAATGAGCAGGGAGAGGATTATGTTGATGATTAGGATGATGACAAGAATAATGATGATGATGAAGAGAAGGATGATCAGGAGGAGAAGGGTGACAATCGGGAGGATGATCAGGATGAGAAGGGTGACGAATAAGAGGATGATGAGGAGGAGAAAGATGATAATGTTGAGGAAGAGAATGAGGATGACGATTAAGTGGCTGAGGGGAAAAATGATAATGAGGAGGAGAAGAAGGATGGTGAGGAGAATGATGGAGAGGAGGATAGGGATGATGATGAGGAGGAGGAAGAGGAAGAGAATGATGAGGATGAACAGAATGATCATGATGAGGAGGATGAGGTTGGTGAGGTGGAGAATGATGGAGAGGAGGATGAGGAGAATGATCATTATGAGGAGGAAGAAGAGAATGATGATCAGAAGGAGAATGATGGAGAGGAGGATGAGGAATCATGAGGATGAGATGATGAGAAAGAGGAGGAGGATAAGGATGATGAGGAGAATGATGGAGAAGAGGATGAGGAGAATGATCATGATGAGGAGCATAGAATGTTGAGAAGGGAGAAGAGAATAATGAAGATGAGGAGAAGGATAAGGATGATGGAGAGGAGGATGAGGAGAATGATCATGATGAGGAGAATAAGGATGATGGAGAGGAGGATGAGGAGAATGATCATGACGAGGAGAATAAGGATGATGGAGAGGGGGATGAGGAGAATGATTATGAGGAGGAGGATAAGGATGATGGAAAGGAGGATGAGGAGAATGATCATGATGAGTAGAATAAGGATGATGGAGAGGAGGATAAGGAGAATGATCATGACGAGGAGAATAAGGATGATGGAAAGGAGGATGAGGAGAATGATCATGATGAGTAGAATAAGGATGATGGAGAGGAGGATGAAGAGAATGATCATGACGAGGAAGATAGGTAAGATAGTGAGGATAAGGAGAATGATCATGATGAGGAGAAGAATGATAGAAGGATGAGGAGAATGATCATGATGAGGAGGATAAAAGGTTGGTGAGGTGGAGAATGATGAAGAGAAACATGAGGAGAATGATCATGATGAGGAGGATAGAAGGTTGGTGAGGTGGAGAATGATGAAGAGAAAGATGAGGTATCATGATGACGAGGATGATAAGGATGATGAGGAGGAAGAGAATGATGAAGAGAAGAATTAGGAAGGGAAAGATGATGATGAGGAAGAGGATGAGAATGAAGAGAAGGATTATGAGAAGAAGGATGATGATGGGGAGGAGGATGAGGAGGAGAATGGCGATAAGGAGGAAGCTGAGGATGGTGATGAGGAAGTGGAAGATGATGAGAAGGATGAGGAGGAAAAAAATGATGCTGAAGGGGATGATGATGATGATGATTAGGAGGAGGAGGAGGAGGAGGAGAAGGATTATGACGAGAAGAATGATGATGGGGGGCAAATAATTAGAAAGATGTCCGTTCACGTTTGTTGAGGAACGTTCACCAGCTACTACTACTATTTCTGCTACATTTCGCGAGAAGCCCTAACGTCCTCGCCTCATCCCCCTGCCTGAAAGCAGCTTTCACACATGCAAAACGCCAGATTTTATAGGGCTGCCGCGTATTTTGTAAATGCATTGTTATGAGCCCTTCAATTGTTACGATATGTTACTTATGAATTAAAATTTATTATAGGCAAAAATAAGGAAGTACACGTAATGATTAAAAATAAAATAAATTTAAACAGAAATCGTTTATAGCGAGAGAATGGAATCATGGAAAATAAATCAGCAGGTAATATAGAAACAGATAAATACAGCTTAAAAGTTATGACGTTTTCAATATAACTGCATCATATTTCTACACATTTAAAGGACATAACTAAAATTCGTGCAATAATCTATTATCACAGGGATGTCGAACAGCGCTCTCAAACTGTGAAACGATTAATACTTTTTCCTACCGTAGCTGAGCTGAAACGACAGTCAGCTGGCTGTAGCAGTGTTCTGTACGCAGTGTGTTTATCAACTCTGGCGGCTGGTATGGATGTGGAACGACGATTCAATAGTGAGTGGACAGATAAATATTTATTTATCTTAAACGACAGAAAGGCACATTGCTTAATATGTAGAAAAGAACTTGGATACAGTAGCCATCATAATATTAAAAGGCATTTTAATTCTACACGTCATGCTGAAGCTTATGGGCCGGATAAATTATCCGGTTTTACTCGTGAAAAGGCTGTAGAAGAATTAAAATCAAGATTGAATTCAGAAAACCTTCCATCATCATCGGGTGTTAGTAGAATAAGCTTGGTTCGTGATAGCTACAAAATTTGTGAAATTATTGCAACGGCTTCAAAACTATTTACTGACGGAGAATTTGTGAAAGGCTGTCTCATAGCTGTTGCAAAAGGGATATGTCCGGAATACGTTAATGATTTTAAATCTATATGTTTGTCTCGTAATATTGTAGCAGAGCGCGTATCATAAATGGGAGATAACTTGGAGGAACAACTGATAGCAAGAATGAAAGATACGGCGCAGCTAGCTACAGTATATTCATAAGGAGTGTCGATTCAGATTTCAATGTTCATGGGGATCTTGTAGATGTCATTTCACTAAAGGATCGAACTCGAGAAGGAGATGTGTTTGAATCTGTAACAAAAACTATGAAAAAATTTCAAGTCATGCTAAAAGTAATTAATTTTATACATCAAAACAGTTTCGTTTCTGAACTTTAATTTGCACTGCTACAATACATCCACACAAAGTTGATATTTTAAACATGATATTAACAACATTATTATGATTTATTTCCGTCACTAACGAACAGCATTCATGGAATGACCCAGTAGATAAAACTCTATTATTATTATTATTATTATTATTATTATTATTATTATTATTATTATTATTACTATTATTATTATTATTATTATTATTAACATAATTCATTCTCATGTAGGCTACATTCTTTGTTTATCAGAGTTCGTCAAGTGCAAATGTAAACTGAGTTCCTAATCAATTGGTAAGATGTATAAAATATATCAAAGTACCAGCCGCCGCAGTTTCGCTTTTGTTTACGATCATTCGCCCGGTCTGCCTGCTACCTGTGTTCAACCGTTGCACGGTAAGGGAGGAGTGAAGGCTCTGCAGTTCGCAGCTCGAGAGCGCTGTTCGACATCTCTGTATTATCATAATACACTGCTCCCTTTAATTGGTTGAGCATCTTGGGAATTAAATCAAAACACGCTATGAAATGTTTCATATCAAATAATTTTTATTTCGAAAAGGAAGCAAAAACGAGCAAAATTGTATTTAACTATTTTGTTTGAAATATCTCAAAGAATAACCCCCTAAAATTAATTATATTACTTACGGCTCACCCTGTATACTGTAACTTAAATGAAGCGTGTCATTGCCTGTTTTAGTTATTACGTTAAGTAAGAAATTTCCCTACCTTATGTTTACTTCTATTATTTTATCAGTCGACAGAGGCGAACAAATTTTGCGGACTTTTATCAAGAGGGGGAATGAAGAAGAGGGGAAGCCTTGGCAGCGCGAGCAGATGGACAGCCTCTCACATCCGCAGCCCATTACTGTACCCATATGACTTCCGTCTTTGCAGAATCTTTTGAGATAATGGCGCGTCCCAGACTGACTAATGAACAGACTGTGCCAGAACAACTGGGCCGCTTCACAGGAGAAGCGATCCTGCTGGCAGGCAGCAACGAAGCCTGGACGATATTCCGACGAAATGAACAACCAGATTACGTAATTACTATAGTGTCCCATGTTAGGTAGTTCTTTAAGAAAAACATCACCGTAAGAAACAGCTTGTTACAAAAATCCAACACAAGCCTCGATGGGCATAAAGTGTATAAACATCGGGGGGTTAAACATAAGTACAGGGAAATCATTTTACTTTTACTAACATTTTTAATATTAACCTGTCTATATACCTTTAGAGAACCGGAAACACCGCTTGCTCCCCCCTCCAAGACTGGAGTTCGATGATACTGGCGTAAAACACAAATCACTCTACTAGGTATAGGATGGAAGAAAAGTAGTTCATCCATTTACGTAAACTAGGAAATATCGCGATTTTGAGTTTGATAATTTTCATTAGGTTTTTCTTTAATCAAAGTACAGTACTGTATTAAGAATAAGTGTTTTTACTCACGAAGTGAGTTATCCATTCGAACGTATTCATTATGCAGTGTATACTGTCTACAGCACATTAGCGTACAATATAGAGAAAGAAGTTAAATTGAAAAATAATCATAATATGAATATTTAAACACAATTTTGAAAATGGTGGCCGTTCATTTCGATACAGGCTTCAGTTCTTTTGTGCATATTATCGCACTATAGACTATTGCATCTAATTCCAATTGCCAGTTTCGTCCTTCGTACTAGTAACTCATGTTGAAATAATTCTGTACCTACTCTACGTACTGTTAATTCAATCTTCACTTCTGCCCGACCCGAAAATATAAAATTACTCAGACATGCTATCTACTGTCCGTCCAAGTGGTTATGCCGCAGGATTGTAGAAAGGGAGGAAATCACGTGACAGTTAATTACTTAACGAGGCCCTTTTATTTAAGTTAAATTAAACAGCTGTATAATATTACGTAAACGTCCAATTCCTAAGAGAAATTAATGTTTTCAGAAAAGAGCTAAGACAGCCCAGCTATTACAGATGGGCGAGCAGAAGCAGGTGGGGGAAATCGGGAAGCGACGTAGGCAAACGGACAGTACCTGTGCGAAAATATGATTCAATATTGAAAGCTCTTTCGTCACTGGAAAACGCGAACATATTTCTGGAACGTACTATACCCAGTAATTCAATACTGCTTACTATCTGCGGTCTTGGTTCTGTGTGGAGTTGGAACTTCATTAGTAGAAGGGGTGGGAGTGAAGTACATTAAAAAACTCAGGTACAATAAAAATTGAAGTAAAAATAAAATGATGTCCCTGTATAAGGACAGGGTTGTACATTACTTATGGAAGGATGTCCTTAAACTTTTGGTAGGGGCTTTATGTATGTATGAATTAAAGTATATATGTTATGTACACATTGGGCCAAATAAAAAGCACAAAATTTAAATGGTTAGCCTATATTCCAGTAGCTCAGCCGTGGCGAGAACGTGACTCGCGAGACATTGTGGCTCGCAGTGATAGCTGTGCTTCTAACCTTCGCCAACCCCCACCCTCTCACTCACTGGAATCAAACTCCGTTCCATTTGTATTTGTCTCTGACCTGCGAGTGGCATATGTCTCTCTCGAAACCATGTACGAACGTTCCAAGTAGGATGGGAGGACGCATTTTTATTGCTGTCAAGATGATGAGAATATTAAATGTATGATTTGTTCACAAGTATTACGAGGAACAACGGTTAACGGTTGTATAACATAAAACGGCATTATACTACATGTTATGATGAAACATTAAAAGGTTAAGTGTTATTGTTGTTATCATCATCATCATCATCATCATCATCTCTGTACGTCGACCCTTTTTCAGCAGATGTACGAATAATGCGGTTAGTTCTTCAATTTGAACTCAGTGATTTACTATGTGATGTCAAATGAAAGCTAGATGTAAGGACTTGAGTGTATCTCGTTTTACCGTGACAACGCTTTTTAGTTTCTTTAGCACTCTGATTGTTATATTATTTATGTCTTTGTTTTATGAAGAATTTTAGATAAGGGCGCAAATAGTCATAGTAGCTGAAGCGCCCTTTTTAAGCCCTACTATTATCACTGTAAGGACTTGAGAAATGTTGAACTTTCAAATCTTTACCAAAAATAAATATCTGAAGCTTCGTTCTTTCGCTTGCTCTGTTGAAGCCATATTCACTACAACTTACGTTTGTGAAAAATTATTTTCAACAATTGAAATAGTAAAAACCAATTTTAGATCACGACTGACAGACAAATACCTTCGTGATCAACTACGACTGGCAGTAAGTTACATAATTCCTGATTTTGAAACTTTGTCGTAGAGACATTCTGAAGACATTTAATTTTAGGTTGTGATATTGTTCATTTCTTTCTTCGTTACACGTACTAAACATAGTTTGTAGCCTGATACTGTATAAAATTATATTTAAGTGCGTTACGTAAGAAAATGAAAATCCGTTAATAAGTCAGACAGTTGCTTCACTTCCTTCGGGTGTCCGCCTCCCTCCATAAGTGTTATGCACGTTGCAGGTTACACAGTGGCTCGGCGCACGATTACATTTTCGCCACCGCTGCAGTAGCTAATGATTTCACTTGTAAGTTTACTTCACAGGCAAATTTTACAGTCCTTGTGGACAGGGAAAGTACTGTAGTATTTAATTTTTTACTATTTATTAAACATATTTTTATTTTTTGTAAGGCAGTTCCAGTCCCATCAGATGCAAATAGAAAGGATACAGAAAAGATTTTTACGTTATTTATATTTTAAAAAATATCACGTATCGTCTTATGACAAGCAAATTTCATATAATCGGTTACTTTTTGAATTTAATTATAAAACTTTAAAATCTCGACGATTAATAAATAGCCAAATTTTACTCTATAAGACTGTTAATGGTATATTGAATAACTGTGATTTTCTTAAATTGCTTCAGTTCAATGTAAAAAGAACAGAATTACGTCATAGGCAACCTTTTATTATTCCTATTCCTAGAACTGTTTTCTTCCAGAACTCTCCATTGTTTGTTATGTGTAATACTTACAACTCTCTGTCTTTAAACTGTGATTCTCAATTGGATTTCAGTTTAACAATTGAAAAATTTCATACAATATTAAAAAGCATTGTATTTCCTTAGATATTTAAATTATGAAGAAGTGTTTTATAATGTTTTTACTCAAGTTTTTAAAATAATTTTGCATCATTATATTGACATTTGGCACTATATTAACTGTAATATTATAATATTCTAGCATCTATTACCATCATGTACTTTCTTTCTTTTGTTTGTGTTGTTTGTTTTGTTGTTGTTTTTTTCTCTCTCTTATTATGTATTTTGTGTATACATCTGTGTAAGCCACCTGTAATTGGAAGCATGCTTCTGTTGGTGGTGGATTAAAAAAAATAATAAAAAAAAATAAAAATAAAAAAAAATAAAAAAAAAATCGATCGTTTATACCAAACTAAGCATTATGGTCTTACAGGCCAAGCCGTTTGTTATGCTATCATCGTTTTCTTCCGTTTTGAGTTCTTACTTTGTGAATAATGGGTCGCTTAACGAACGAAGACAAGATTTTCATTAAACATTTGCACCAATACGATAATTTATCTGCCCGTCAAATTGTAAGGAACTACGCTCAACGAGAATGGTCTGCTTCAAGTATACAACGATTGATTAGCAATATACGGATTATCAATATCCTGAGAGATTATTGCGTGAGATCTTAACCCTATAGACCATTTTGTATGGAGTCAACTACAAAAAGCAGTTTACTACAAAACAAAAATTCGTAATATTTAACATTTAAGACAACGCCTTCTTGAATGTTGGGACCGGCTTGTTCAAAGACAGATATCCAATGCTATTGGACAATGGAGAAGACGCCTACAAATGGTTGTGCGGGCAAATGGCGGTCACATAGAGCATCATTTTTAATTTGGAATATTTGAAAGATCATTAATTATTATTAATTTTACCAACATTCAGTTTCTGCATTTTGAAGTAATAAATTGTCTTCAAAAACCACATTTTTCACATCATTGTGTATTGACCTCCATAAGATTTTAATTGAGCCAAAAAACATAATAAAAAGTCTTGCTCATCTTTAAAGTCTACTCTTTCCAACAGTGTATTCATTATAAATTAATGTTATGTATCTTCGAAAATAGAGTTTTTCTGATTTTGCGCCTTTTTTGGCCCACTGTTTATATATGATCATACACGTATGTATCACGAGATTTCGTAGCCTAATTTGGCTTTTATACTTACGCATATTGTTTTGCCTCTTGAGACTGACAGAGTATAAGAGTCCACACCTGTGGAGTAACGGTCAGCGCGTCTGGCCGCGAAACCAGGTGGCACGGGTTCGAATCCCGGTCGGGACAAGTTACCTGGTTGAGGTTTTTTCCGGGGTTTTCCCTCAACCCAACGCTAAATAACCTAGATGTTGATAC
This sequence comes from Periplaneta americana, assembly GCF_040183065.1. Classification (NCBI taxonomy): domain Eukaryota; kingdom Metazoa; phylum Arthropoda; class Insecta; order Blattodea; family Blattidae; genus Periplaneta; species Periplaneta americana. The sequence continues at coordinate 185,156,572 of NC_091120.1, read as the reverse complement.
AGATGTTGATAAAAAAATTGAGTATAAGATGGACGTGTTCGGAAGACATACCGGAATTTCACCTGAGACAATACAAGATATCACATTGAAAATGGACAAGTATTCATGTCCTACATGGAATTTGAACCACAGACTCTGGCTTCCACGTAACGATGAATCTCCAGTCGGCTTCTTGTATGAATTAAGCCCGTAATATCGTATATTAAATTAGCATTGCGGTGCAGAAGGTGGAGTACAGTAAGTTACAGAGGTTGGCGCCACTGCACAGACGCAGGGCCTCCTTATTTCCTGGCTAGTAAAATACTACTTAGGTCATATTTCTGCCTCTTGGATGCGCCTGAAATTAATTTCCTGTGTTCTTAAAGAGCCTCAGAGATCCAGCGATAAGGCCGGCAGACATAGATCCAGCAAATTGGACACGGAGCGGCCGGCATGCTTGGAAAACGAATTACTCTGTACTGGATGGCAGCCAATATGTTTTATTGGTTTTTAGGGCTTCCAAGAGGGCATCTCCCACAGATCCGACCTGAGTAATCCATGCACAGGCGAATTTCAATACAATAACTTTGTCTGCTTGCAGTAGATATGGGTTAGAAGTTTCCAGTCGACATTAGACTTCGAAATATATATATTTTTTTACAAGGAAGTGGTATTTTAGAGCTGATACACTATTAACGTGTTCAAAAAATGATTACTTTGCAGTTAACATGTTCAAATACATAATAATTTCTTCAATTTATAACACTTTATACCAGGGTTTAAGCTAGAAAATAAATAATTGTCGCAAAAATGCACAAATGAAAAATTATAGGGTAAATTAGGGTCGTTGGACAATCGGGCATGTTGGACACTTTGTACTTTAACGTGTTACCTCGCCACTTGTGGGCACCACATTCTGCTAGAAGTCAATGACGAAAGTATCCCCACTCGTGGCTACTGCCGTCATTGACTTCTACAGAATGTGGTGCCCACAAGTGGCGAGGTAACACATTAAAGTACAAAGTGTCCAACATGCCCGACTGTCCAACGGACCCTAATTTACCCTATTTGTGCAAATTGCAAAATGCTTGTGCAATATTATAAATAATTGTGCAGAAAGATAAAATTAATAAAGTATGCAGAAACAGAAGGTTATTCAATTTGTTTCTTGGAGTTTTATTACTTTCAATCCATCTTATCTCACTCTAGATATACTTATGTAAGTAAGTCATTAGACGTAGGTATGTTTAGAATCAATTACTGCTGAATTTACATCACATTAAAATACGTTATTTTATGGGCAGTCTAAACATTGAAATTTTTTACTAGTAGGCTCTTCAAGATTTATTGTTAGCAGAGTGCTAACTCTTTTTACTGAAAGGCGGTTTCTAATTTCAGTTTTTACAAGTTTCATGCAACTAAATCCCCGCTCACAATTCTGCAGTGATTGGGAAAAGTGACATAAGTCAGTTTCCACAAACCTTTTTTGATAATTTATTGACAACTTTCACTGGTTTATGCCGATTTGATTTTTTTCTGTATGAATTATTGTAATGGGAGGAATACCTATGTATTTTTTTCCAGGCGAACAGATGTTCCGTAAGTTGTCAATAAATTATCAAAAAAGGTTTGTGGAAACTGACTTGTGTCACCTTTCCCGATCACTACAGAATTTACAGTATGCGATGGAATTATATAAATCAATTAGAAGAAATTGTTCACTTAACTTACCATGAGAAGAACTCGATCTATGAGCCTACAGTCAACTATTTCAAGCTAAAATATGCCTTAATTCACGTTGACGTATTCGAAATTCTTCGATAAAAGCTAGTATAGTCTCTCGAGCACCTATGAGCAAGCCGGATTCTGTGAACAGGATCTCCGCTGACTGATGACATACTACTTCAAAACATATCGTGGGGTCCACAATGATGCCCTGTTTAGTGTCAGCATTGTACGCTAAAATATCTACTCGTCTCGTTGAACCATTTTCAGCTAGACAGGAGATTTCTTCTTCTACTATCCAACCCTTATTTCTTAATGTGGCAGCAATTTTGGATCTTATAAGATGATGTCTAGAGTTCCTCAAGGGCAATCCCTGTTCACAGAATCCCAAGACGTGTGCTAAAGTTTCAATCTCCGGGCAACCAGCCATTCAATTTACAGGCATAAACAATTGATCACTCGAGCTATACAGATTACTATTCAATTTACAGCATATGGAATTCGACATTTGAGCTATACAATAGTAATATACGTTACAAGAGTGGTATGTTGACGTTTTCATGGTCGAGGAAAAGATTGAAAAAGCGAAACGTAGTTGAGCTTTTTTAATTTCCGAGAATTGAAAGAAAACATACCGCTCGTGTATCGTACATTATTTTGTGCGAAGATCGTTTATTACATACCTGAAAGACGAATTTCTAATTAGTTGCAATGAAATCTCCATGTTGGTTTCTGTTTAATGACGGCAACTTCGGAACACCAAAATATCTTTCTTCAACATTGTTGCTATAAAATGTTTTCTGTGTTTACTATACTCCAGCAGGCCATGATATACGTCTGTCTTTTTTCCCCCAGTCTATAAATGCGAACTTAAAACAAACGGTAAGGTTATGTAATGATTTATTTTTCATTTTAATATTTTAACAATATTATTTATATAACATATTACAGTAATAACATACGCATCTGGAATCTTGTTGATTTTTTCACGGCTTCCTTAATGTTACTTGTATCAGGAATGCAATAAGTTTCGTGGAGTAGTAGACTTTACTTAATTTTTGCAAATATTTAAAAACAATAATTAACATTGCAATTTAGGTGAAATTGCAGTGGTAAGTTTCCAATTTATAATTATTACTATGTTAAACGTCTCTAAAAATAATATGTTAAAAGCCTAAAGTAGTAAAATGAATGTCGCGCTTAAGCGGTAAGAAGAGGGAAATTGTTATGTGTATTACGTTGGGAATACTGAATGTGGTATTTGACACTTCGCGTATTGGTTGTGTGCGGAAAACAAGCAAATACGCACGATCTCGCACAAAAATATACAATACATATTAATCAGATTAATTTAATTTACAAGCATTGTTTAGTTGAGCTATACATAATTGTACAGGGACATCATTTTATTTTTACTAACATTTTTAATATCAACTTGCCTATACCTCTGGATCAACGCCGTTTGCTACCCCGTTCCACGACTGGAGTTCGATGATACTGGCGTAATATACAAACAAATCACTTTGCTAGGTATAGGAGGGAAGAAAACTAGTTCATCTATTTACGTAAACTAGGAAATATTGCGCTCATGAGTTTGATCATTTTCATTAGGTTTTTGTTTAATCAAAATACAGTACAGTAGTAACAGTAAGTGTTTTTGCTCACGAACTGAGCTGTCCATGTGGACGTATTCATTATGCAGTGTATATTATACTATCTACAGCACATTAGCGTACAATATAGAGAATGAAGTTAAATTGAAAAATAAATAGGCTAAATATGAATATTTAAACACATTTTATTAAAATGGTGGCCGTTCATTTAGATACAGGCTTGAGTTCTAATGTGCATGTTACCGCACTATAGACTATTGTACGTAATCCCAATTACCAGTTTCGTTCTTCGTACCAGTAACTCATGTTGAAATAATTCCGTACCTACTCTATAAAAGAGACCTTACGTACTGTAAATTCAATCTTCACTTCTGCCCAATCGGAAAAGATAAAATTACTCAGACATACTATCTACTGTAACAAGGCCCTTTTATTTAAGTTATTTTAAACAGTTGTATAATATTACGTAGACGTCCAATTCCTAACAGAAGTTAATGTTCTGAGAAAGGAGCTAAGACAGCCCAGCCACTAGCTGGCGAATAAAGGCTGGTGGGAGAAACCGGGATACTACGTAGGCAATGGACGACAGTACCTGTGCGAAAATGATTCAATATTGAAAGCTCTTTCGTCACTGAAAAACGCGAACATATTTTTGGAACGCACTGTTCACTATGACCGTAAGGCTACTATGACTGTATATGCGGTCTTAGATCTGTGTGGAGGATGATTGAACTTCATTAGTAGAAGGGGTGGGAGTGAAGTACATTCAAACACTCAGGTACAATAAAAATTGAAATAAAATGATGTCCATGTACAAGAAGTAGATTACTTGAATTTACAAGCATAAAAATTATTCATCAGTTGAGCTGTACAGATTGGGTCTAGTATACTTGCATAAGAGTCGTTTTCTGGTCACATTACGGTGTATTAAATGGGTCTTTATAAATTCTCTTTGATATTCTAATTAATCTTTTAAAGTTTCCCTCCAACATTTTATTTCCGTTAGTGCGAAAGGGGCAGCACTTAACACGGTCTGGGCACGCTAGTACTGGAAACACTTATCAAGATGAACAACTGAACACTTGTGGGAAAACACGCAATCATTTCTGGGGGCAGATCACATTACTTCGCCGTAGAGGGGTGGGAATTGCAAGACGAAAATCGCGCCGGATCACAAACAGAGCAATTTATCTGTGCAAAACTTCCACTATATCATGATGCCCGGCTTCGAAATGCTGTCCCATTTGGCACCCAACTTTCACTACTCCAGCCACTTCAAGTGAAACCAAAGTTTATGTAAGTACTATTTTGTTCCGTCGAAGACGACTTACAAGGTGCTGAACAATATCGTGACAATATTTCAGAGGGAGTTGATATGATATAATTATCATCAAAACATCATTATCACCTTTTTTTATCTTTCATTCGTCCATTCATAGTTTCATGTCCAAGGGCAGATCCTTCACTGCAAACTCAGCATTCTCCAATTTTCTCTCTTTTCCATCTCTTCGTCGCCGCATATGATCCATGTATCTCAATGTCGTCTATCTTGTGATATTTTCTTCTGTTCTCTCACTGTACATCATCTGTGTTCAATGTGTCATTTATTATGTTCTGCATCTGAAGATGTCTTTTTAAATAAGTCGAAAATATTTGTGGAAATATAACTTTGCAATGTAATAAAACAGAAAATTAGTTGTATGTATGTATGTATGTATGTATGTATGTATGTATGTATGTATGTATGTATGTATGTATGTATGTTGTATTTACACTGCAAGTGGGCAAACACCCGGTGGCAGTCGTATACACAATATAAACAATACACAATAAAATGATAAACAATACACAATAAAATCATAAACAATACACAATAAAATTTACAATACACAACACTATTATACAATACACAATACAATTATATACACAATACAATAAGAATACACAATACAATTTAACACAATACTTACAACAGTAACAAATATAAATGACATTCGGGAGGAAATTAAACGCAGAATTAATATGGGAAATGCGTGTTATTATTCGGTTGAGAAGCTTTTGTCATCTAGTCTGCTATCAAAAAATCTGAAAGGTAGAATTTATAAAACAGTTATATTACCGGTTGTTCTTTATGGTTGTGAAACTTGGACTCTCACTTTGAGAGAGGAACAGAGATTGAGGGTTTTTGAGAATAAGGTTCTTAGGAAAATATTTGGGGCTAAAAGGGATGAAGTTACAGGAGAATGGAGAAAGTTACACAACGCAGAGCTGCACGAATTGTATCCTTCACCTGACATAATTAGGAACATTAAATTCAGACGTTTGAGATGGGCAGGGCATGTAGCACGTATGGGCGAATCCAGAAATGCATATAGAGTGTTAGTTGGGAGGCCAGAGGGGAAAAGACCTTTGGGAAGGCCGAGACGTAGATGGGAAGATAATTTAAAACGGATTTGAGGAAGGTGGGATATGATGATAGAGACTGGATTAATCTTGCTCAGGATAGGGACCGATGGCGGGCTTATGTGAGGGCGGCAGTGAACCTCCGTGTTCCTTAAAAGCCAGCAAGTAAGTAAGTGGTTATAATTACAGTAATAATACCTAATTTTACAATACAACCTATATATGTATAGGCCCTACATAACTTTCAATAGTCTTTCACTTTACTCTCATCTCACTCGCTGAACTCTCATCTCACTCACTGAAACTCATCTCACTCACTGAATTAATATACAGTAAGGTCTGAAAATCTTGTCCCAGCCCTTATTTGTACATTGATTTGCATCCATATTGAACATGTCATAGCAGATGTGAGACAATGGTTGATACTTTACGTTCCAGCTTGTTTAGTGATCCAGAACATCAGTATGGCACCATCATTGTCGCGGCACAAAATGATGGGCGCCATGTCCTGTGTGAAATTTTCCGCAGCGAACGCGGTGTGATTTCCCTTAATGCCTCCCTAACAGCTTGCTTCAAATCTTCAATTGTTTGGTATCGATATTTCGAGACATGCTGCTTAATTATTCCCCAAAGGGAATATTAATGGCTTATGAGCAGCCTTCGAGACTTTGGACCCGATACAATAAGTTTACTGTGCATGTACTATAGATTGTTGATTCGCTGCAGGTAGTGAAAGGTAGAGATGTGTTGAGGTAACAACGTTGCTGTTTAGAGTAGAGTACTGTAGTATGGGGAAACACACATATGTACATTCTGAAGGTAAATATACATTACACAATGACAATGTCAAAAGAATGTGAAAAGCATTTATTCTCCTGTCTTTTATAAGCATTTGTGTTTAATTATAAACAGTGTTAATGGTGGAAATAAACATGTAGCAATTTTTAATTTCTTCATTTATACTATTGGTCGTCTTTAGGAAGTGCAGTTACAGTACCGAATGCAATGTACTACGGTACAAGATATATTTTCAGTGTCTCAAACATAAATCTTTTTCAGTTATCTGCCAAACACACTTTGTATTGTGAAAAGCTGCGCTCTACACCGCATGACGTGATAGGAGCAAAACGAAATAAAACCTAACATCATTGCAGTCTCTAAGAGACAGTCCTTCATTCTCGGGTGACTCTATGTCCACTAATTTGCTGTTTATATTACACAATGTTCCATATCCGTTATTTTTACATAAAATTGATTTCCACTTCTGTTTTACGCGTTCAGTAACCGGTGTACTTGGTATCTCATTAATTCTCTGTGTCATTTCCTCAACTAATTTGAGGGCTTCCGGCATCTCTTGCTCTGACTTTTCTAACCGTGTAATAGTTTCAGACACAGTTTGAAAATAGGTTTGTATGAAAACCAGATAATTATTCATCAGAACCTTCATATCCAGAGCGTTTTCCTTTGCGTATTTGTTGGCATTCATTCTACAGTACCCCCACCCACTGTACGCTTTACCACTATATTCAGTACGCCGTTATGCGGATTTCCCACTGAACTGCTCTATTGGGTCCGAAGTCTCGAAGCCTGCTTATGAGCGAACATGTCAACGGACCAGTTATTACTACCGGTTCAAGAAATAAATTGTTTATGCTCTCTTTTCTTTGAACAAGATGACAGTACGGAAATTTGGCAAAAATATTGCTAGCGTAGCACAGACAACAATTTGTACTGCCGCCATGATAGCCATCGAACCTTCTAGCAATTTTGTTCCTATTTCGCTGCAGCGTGACGTCATTGTTGTCCACCGGTCCGGTGAGATTCGTAATACGCTGTACCGTCTGAGTCAACTCGACCAGTAACAACTGAATTGTTGCGAAAATTTGGAAATTTTACTGAAAAATTGTGTCGTTGCTATGACACCGATTGTTTCACTTTGATTAAACGTTCATTCTTCCATTTCCCTCTCGTTGTGTGATATTATTCTGTGTCATTCTTCATAACGCCACAACAAACACGCATTAAGTTAGACATAGCAACTGTTAGTGAGTGATGTAATGCTCAACATTATTGCGCCTCATTAAATCAGCCCACAACTCTCATATTTCTTCACATTAATGATTGCAGTATTCCGGACGTCCCCACATAAATGATTTAGATTGTACTGAGCGGTACTATAATGTTAATGAGGGGATATCAGTCATAGAAATTAAACCTTGTACAACGTTCTACATCAGCATCTGATTCCTTAGACTTGAAACACGACATGCTGATGCCCCATCTATACTAATAATAAATCTGTAGCCGAAATTTTTCTGGTAATTTTCGATTTTCCAAAAATAATTGGTCCTAACATATATAGTTAATCACCCTGAAACCGAAAATCGATTTTTTGAAATTTTTGTTTGTATGTCTGTCTGTCTGTCTGTATGTTTGTTACCTTTTCACGCGATAATGGCTGACCGGATTTCGATGAAAATTGGAATATAAATTAAGTTCGTTGTAACTTAGGTTTTAGGCTATATAACATTCAAAATACATTATTTAAAAGGGGGTTATAAGTTGGCCTGAATTAAATAAATCGAAATATCTCGCTTATTATTGATTTTTGTGAAAAATGTTACATAACAAAAGTTTCTTTAAACATAATTTCCGATAAGTTTTATTCCTTGACAAATTTTTATAGGACTGATATTTAATGAGATAAATGAGTTTTAAAATTAAAATAACTGCCATCTAAGGCCGTGTAATGAATTAAAAAACAAATGACTTCGTCTATAAGGGGCCTTGGTTAGCAACAATCGAAAGCTATGAAACATAGCCTACAGAGAATGTTTCTGTGTTTGTATGAAGTAATATCAGAAGCTAAATTAACCGATTTGTATAATTAATTATTAATTCACCATTGGAAAGTGTAGTTCTCTAGATGGACATAATGCTATAATGTTATCACAGTAACTTCTGAGTGAATCGAGGACAGGTAAGATTAAAATAGCTTCTTATGCACAGAAAACTTGATAGGCTATTCTGTATATTCGTTTCCTATATTTCCTAAAATAATTTTTATGACCAAATGAGTGGTCTCTGGATCAAAATGATCGCATTTTAATTATGCAAATACAATTTAAATTAAGTAACATATTAAACGATTTATCCTTCTATCAAACACGAATGTTCCCTGGATCAAATGTCCAATTTTAATTATGTGATTACTTTATATTTATTTCTAACGGGTGCAGCGGAGGGCACTGGTACGGCTAGTTTGCAATAAAATCGTAAGCGTTAACTTAAGAATGTAATCGTTAACCGTAAAATTAAAACAAAAAAGAAAATTTTATCACTAGGCCTGAGAAATATATGCCGTTATACTACCAGTGCGCTTCGTACGCCTCTAACTTTGAGTACGTCCCAGAGTTGGGGTGACTTAACGCAGTGTCTTTTGTTCGTTTGAACTTATGCTTAACATCACGGTAAGTTAGTCCTCAGCGTTTGGGTGGTTAAAGACCACTTCTTTGACTTTGAAACACAACTATCTGCTAATGAAAAATTTAAAGATATAATTTTTCTTTGTTAAAGAAAAATTGCACTATTTTAAAAACATTTTATTTTCTGTCTAGAAAATACACCTAATATAACATTGACAAGTATCAGCCTTATTATTTCACTATGTTAATATGATGGTGTATTACGTTTTTATTTTACATAATTTTTCATTTATATATTGTTACAGTGAATAACAAGCCCCATTTTCAAATTTTCAAAGGAGAATGATTGTCTGTTTCTAGAAAATACAGCCTTAGGCTAAATCTAGAAAAACTTCGTTCCACTTCTGCAGAAACAATGAAGATATATTTGAAATATTTTACACAAGCATTATCTAGCTCAAAATCTGTATCATAATTATAAATTTCCTCATTTGAAATTGTCAGAAATTTTACATAGACCTAAATATCCATAATGTTTGTCCAGTATATATATATATATATATATATATATATATTTTCATTTTGTTTGTTACATTTTTTCCTATTTCGTGTTCCAACTATTCTGTTCGTCACAATATCAATGACTACACGCTAGGTCATATCTGTTGAAAATACACTTAATATGACATTGACAAGTATCAGCCTTATTATTTCACTATGTTAATATGATGGTTTATCACGTTTTTGTTTTACATAATTGTTCATTTCATATATTGTTGCAGTGAATAATAAACCACATTTTCAAATTTTCAAAGGAGAATGATTGCCTTTGCTAGAAAATACAGCCTTACGCTACATCTAGAAAAACTTCGTTTCACTCCTGCAGAAACAATGAGGACATATTTGAAATATTTTGCACAAGCATTATCTGTCTAAAAATCTATATCATAATTACAAATGTCTTCATTTGAAATTGTCACAAATTTTACATAGAGCTAAATATCCATAATGTTATGAATTATTTCAACGTTACAATTACTTGTTTGTTAAAATGTGTATATGATAACGTTATGCAATTTGTGTTCTTTTGTTTTGTGCGTTTCTGGAAAATATAATTTCAATTAATGCTCCGCCATAAATGTTGTAACTAAAGTCTTGTGCATCCCTCGTGTTTATCGTACGGCTCGTCCTCCACCACACGTTACCTGCACTTTGTTTACGTTTTGACTGTGCCTAAACGAGACGCTCTACTGCAGACGTCTCCAAAAGCACACTCACGAGTAAGCCCCTGAACGGAACCGAAGGCAGTACGTAATGAGTGCGCTCCGCCTCACCCATCCCCACCTGTACTGTACTCAATGTTTATGCGCAAACGAAGAGCAGTGGCAGACTGCCATTATCATTGTGTTGGTCGGAGTGTTCCACATTTTCACAATGTCTTCTAATCATGGACGTAGTACATTCAAGGATGAATAGGAAGAGACTTTTTTTTTGAGTTAGTGGGGAGAATATGAAATGCCTAATTTGTTCGAAAATTCTTAAGGGTGTGTTAAAATTCAACATGCGACGACAATACTCGACTCTTCACAAAGAATATCATACAATTACAGTCATGTTGGACATGTGAAAAGAATTTATTTTGGGGCTATCTGTATAACTGTTGGTTATACATAATAATCAGTGTATTACAAAACGTTTACACTCAGTTCCGCATGACAAACCTATAGTTTTTCGTTTAATTTTAGGTGAAGTGCGTAGGCCTACAAATATTTTGATAAATATAAAACAAGAAAATACAAACACAAATCACACACGTGTCCTCAGTCTTAAACAATAAAAGCTTCTTGCTAGCTATGTTCTAGCTTGGAATATTGGAAAGTCAATGAAGCCCTTTACAGAAGAATCATTTGTAAAATCGTGCATACAGGACGTTACTAAAATACCATGTCCAGAACAAAGTCAAAGTTTGAGAAAATTAAATTGTTTTCAATTACAGTTCAGAGAAGCAATTTCAAGATTGTAACTGTAATTGAATCTGAAGTCGAAACCACAATTAACCAGTTTGTAGCTTACTCACTTGCATTGGATGAAAGCACAGATGGAAATGACAAAGCTCACCTAGTCATTTTCATCCGAGGAGTTAATGAACATTTTACTGTGTCTGAATGTCTTCTAGATGTAATTACAAAATACAACTGGAGAAGATCTTTTCCAGGCACTGAAAGGCACCATAGAACAGAAGAGGTTGAATTTGCAATGGCTTGTGCCAATAGCAACAGACGGGGCTCCAGCTTCATAGTATGTCAAAATAATATACAAACGTATGCTATTTCTTATTCTTTTGGTGTTATTATTTGTAAACATAAGCACACCGTTGCCGCGATCCCCCACTGATCGCTCCCATCTGTTGAGGTACGAGTCTCTTCCCCTTACAGCACACTGTGTTCGGCGGGCTGCATCGAGAGCACGAAATACGATACGCTTTTTGGAGACCTCTGCTCTACTGTATAGGTATTCATTCTACGCTTGATGTTATTATACGAAAATCTGTGGTCTCTACCTACCCCTCTCCACTGCTGACCATGACTCTACTCACGCGAAAATAAACAAGCTCATACCTATAGTAAAGTAACATAATATGGTGAACAGGCAGCGAAACTTGTTGCCTGATGAAACAGGTTTGCATTTCTTAAACCACTTGACCTATTGTTGTTGATGATAAGACTTAGGGATAACGTAAACTTGTCGAAGTGGTCTTATCGATTATGTCTAGCGTTTCTTACAATCCTTAGCGACAACTTAACGGGCCAAAATATCTCTTGGTTGATGGTAGTGAGTTATTACTGCGTGGTATAAACGCTGAAAAAATATCCTTTGCTTCCATGTAGTATAAGTTGCATTTAGAGAGTCGCTGGTGAGATGGTGGGGTAGTGTCTGATTAAAAACATTCCCCCAGTCGCTCACGTGGGGATTTTAACCCCCCCTCTCATGCCTATAACCCCTTAGTCTACCCCCTGCAGCAATCAAGGTGGGACGGGTCGCAACAAAAGTCTCTACAATGGAATTCGATACGCCTCCAAGCCAGCCAGCTCATCTACCAACTCTTTAATTGCTTATACCTCCCTCCGTCCGCCCGCTCTATTTTTGTAGTAATCTTCTTGACACGATATCCAACGTAGGGGTGGAGAAACGATGCGCAGATTGTAGATTGGTGCGAGGATGAGATTTCTGCGTTTCTCACATGCAACGCAAAGTAGTTTAATGTCTTTCTTGGTGGTGGTGTGGTTACAGTGCTTCTTAGTTTATTATAGAATGGAATTTCTGGATGGGGCACTGCGACCTTTAAAGATCTATTGCGCTAACTCTCAAGCTACTGTCCGTCCGAGTGGTTATATCGCATCTTGGTTTCCCCCAGCTGTTTCTGCTGCCTCCTCTGTAAAGTCTTCCGGATGGACTGTCTTAGCTATTTCCTGAAAACATTTGCTGTTTGGAATTAGTATTTAGTATTTATTTATTTAACCTGGTAGAGATAAGGCCATCAGGCCTTCTCTGCCCCTCTACCAGGGGATTACAACTATAATATGAAGAATAAAATTACAATTACCGTCGCGCGGGGTGACTTTGTGCCAGGAGGGTGACTTTGAGCCACTCGCGAATTTCATAAAAAAACGTAAGGAAGTAGTCTTTAAAACCGTCACAAGGTTTTAAAGACTACTAATCTTCAACAGCTGCATTGCACCTGTACTTCTATATGGGGCGCAGTCCTGGTCACTCACCAAGAAACAGGCATTAAAATCAGGAAGATGCCAAAGAAGAATGGAAAGGAAAATACTCGGAATAAGCCTGAAAGACAGAATCAGAAACGAAGAAGTACTGCGACGAAGCGGCGTAGAGGACGTGGTCACACTCGCTAAGAGGATGAAATGGCGCTGGGGAGGACACAAGGTACGAATGCAACCTACCAGATGGGCACACACGGCGACACTGTGGGATCCAAGAATTGGGTGGAGAAATCGTGGACGACCGAGGACCAGATGGGAGGACGAGTTCAAGTTGCAGCTAGGAGGACTGTGGACCAGAATAGGACGCCAAAGAACACGGACGAAGTCAACCAACTTTGAGCGGGAGCAACAACCAGTGCTAGTGAAATTGTGGACACAGAACTAGGAATGTAAATAGACCATCAGGTCGGCTCTTTGATGGTCAAGACTTGAGCCACCCCTGCCCAAGCAGGAGGCCTTGCCCCACTGGGGATTTACGGCTTTATTATTATTATTATTATTATTATTATTATTATTATTATTATTATTATTATTATTATTATAAACGTAAGGAAGTAGACTTTGAAACATTGTCACGGTCTTAAGGAATACTTCCATACGTTTTTCGCGAATGGCACAAAGTCTCCCTCATGGCACAAAGTCACCCCTCGCGACGGTAATATTAAATTTACAATTACAATTACAATAAAAATTAAAGTACAACAAGATTACCTGATTAATGAAAGCTAGACAATTTATCATAGAAGTTAAGAACAAATAATATTTTTTGTATTTACTGAATTATAAATTAAACCTAGAATAACAAAATTCTATAGTGATGAAATTACCGGATATTGAGATATTTTGTGATAGATTAAGGGAACTATTTACAAGAAACCATGTCAGAACGAGTCTCAATTACTGACTAAGTGTCTACTAAGTTTGCGTTTGAATTCAATTTTATTTCGACAGTCCCTGATGCTAGCAGGTAACGAATTCCAGAGTCTTGGCAGGGCTATTGTGAAAGAGGATGAGTATGAGGAGGTGCGATGGGATGGTATTGTTAGTACTGTTTCATGGCGAGAGCGTGTGTTCAGATTGTGGTGGGAAGAAAGGTAAGTGAAGCGAGACGACAGGTACGAAGGAATAGAAGAGTTCAAGATTTCGAAGAGAAGGAGAAGTGAATGTAAATTTCTTTTCTTGTCTAGTTTAAGCCAACCTATTGTTTCCAAGGATGGGGTAATATGATCATATTTACGAACATTGCTTACAAAATGCACACACAAATTATGAGCACGTTGAAGTTTCGTTTTGTTGTCGCTGGAAAGGTCAGTCAGTAAAATGTCAGCATAGTCAAAATAGGGAATACAAGCGTCTGCACAAGGGACTTTTTTAAGCAAGAGGGAAGACGATCATTTACCCTTTTTAGCACATGGGTAATATAATATACTTTTCTGCAGGTTTCTGTGATTTGCATGTCCCATTACATAGAATTGGAATTTTACGTAATTTTGTAGAGCTGTTTAAGGGCAGAGAGTTACGAACGCATATAAAAATTATGGCAAAACATGCAGTAACACGTTTCACAATATCTGGCCTACCACAAAATTTATGAGAGCCATACATAGATTTTACCGCTGAATTAAATGGCTTATAGTTCACTTAACTTAAATTATTTATTAATTTGTCCTTTACTTACTTACTGGCTTTTTTCAGGAACCCGGAGGTTCATTGCCGCCCTCACATAAGCCCGCCATTGGTCCCTATCCTGAGCAAGATTAATCCATTCTCTATCATCATATCCCACCTCCCTCAAATCAATTTTAATATTATCTTCACACCAACGTCTCGGCCTCCTAAAGGTCTTTTTCCCTCTGGCCTCCTAACTAACACTCTATATGCATTTCTGGATTCGCCCATACGTGCTACATGCCCTGCCCGTCTCAAACGTCTGGATTTAATGTTCCTAATTATGTCACGTGAAGAATACAATGCGTGCAGTTCTGCGTTGTGTAACTTTCTCCATTCTCCTGTATCTTCATCCCTCTTAGCCCCAAATATTTTCCTAAGCATCTTATTCTCAAACACCCTTAACCTATGTTCTTCTTTCAAAGTGAGAGTCCAAGTTTCACAACCATACAGAACAACCGGTAATATAACTGTTTTATAAATTCTAACTTTCAGGTTTTTTGACAGCAGACTGGATGATAAAAGCTTCTCAACCGAATAATAACAGGCATTTCCCATATTTATTCTGTGTTTAATTTCCTCCCTAACAACTTGCTTCAAATCTTCAATTGTCTGGTATCGATGTTTCGAGACATGATGCTTAATTATTCCCCAAAGGGAAATCACACCGCCTTTGCTGTGGAAAATAATTTCACACAGGACATGGCGCCGCATCATTTTGTGCCGCGACAATGATGGTGACATACTGATGTTCTGGATCACTATACAAGCTGGAACGTAAAGTATCAACCATTGTCACACATCTGCTATGACACGTTCAAAATGGATGCACATCAACATACAAACAAGGGGGGGGGGTGACAAGACTTTCGGACCTTACTATAGATTAAACTAAACTACAATATCCTGAATTACTTTATATTCCCTCGGAGACACTCTGTATATTAATACCACTCAACCAAAATCAAGGGGGTGACCCATATAATACATTTTTTTCCCCAGTTTATATTGTACTAGTGGCTTGTGCAGCAAATGCTGCAAACTAAGTTCATTAGACGTTCAAATAAACATTTTTCAGATTTATTTTCAACGAAAAATACCAGACATTCTGAAAGTTATTTGCTTCCATAATAATGAAAGATACTCTGTCGAGCCAAAACTGAAGAGAACCACGCATATAAATATCTACACCACACCGCCATTAAATATATGAAAAAGACCCAACCCCACTTGATTAATAACTATAAAAATATTTGATTTTAATAATATTATCTTACGTAAGTTTTATAGCTTTCAGTAACATACTATATATACTATATAGCCGCCACTCAGTAAAATATAGAAATCAAAATCTAATTAAAGTTATTCTCTACATCTACTTATATAACCCCAAAACGTTTCACTTTCATATCAGCAATATAGCATTAATATGTATAATTAATGAAAAATAGTCACATCATGACATTAACTACAATAATATTTCATTTCTAATGGTAATAATGTCATCAAACGACCTCAAGTTTTGTAGTTTTTAATATCCAATACACAGCTGTACCCAGAAAATTACACACCACAGAATCGAACCTGTGAATTATTTTTAGTAAATTTAGTTTTTGATAACCAATTTAATTTTAGCTCTAAATATGTCAGCATTCTTGCAATCATGGCCTTCGTATAATATTGTTTACTGTAGTATGTGTTTTGTTTTATTCTAAAATGCAACACGGCCGACTTGATGCTCGCTTCGCTTCTCCTTTACAAAAAAGGGAAGGGAATATCAAGTCGGCCGTGAATGCTACTACCTAGTTCTCAAAACTGACGACAGATGGATTTTGGAAAATAGGAAAATTATGTTTAAAAATTGACATTTCACTGAAAACTGCTATTTTTCCCAAAAACTTTGAGTTCCAAGCTTCAAAATGAGGGGTCATTTATTAAAATCCGTCCAGCCGTTTTCCCGTAATTTCCATTACCAGTTCAAATTATATATATATATATATATATATATATATATTCTACAAAATAACCCACTTTCCTAACTGTATGAATGCTCTACATAACAACTTCCTTGTCCGAAAACATAATATTATGTGAAGTGGTTTTCCAGTTTATGTAAGGATCTTCTGATGGACAGACAAACGTGCGGTGGGTTTCTTTCGCTCGCTTGCACTTTGTTGGGACAACCTATAAAAAAGAATCGAACGTGTCTGTCTATATACTTTTGCTGGGTGGTGTAGAAGGGGATCATGTGCTGCTATCCCATTGATGGGCTGTACAGCTGCAGTCTCGCCCGTAACATACACAACTCTCTCTCTCTCTCTCTTCTCTTTCTCTTCGTGATTTGCCATTCTAACTTGATCCTTTCCATATCCGCAGACAGAATCCCAAATTCCTCCAATAGCCACACTTCATTCCCTCCCTCGACAGCGACAGAAGTAGACACGGGTCTGTACTACATCAGCGCCACGTTGTAGTGCTATTAGGGTACATGCATTACGTATGCATGTCTGGGGTGGATTCAGAAACTGCATTATTACAGATGTTCAGTCGTAAACACATCAGATACTGTGGGAGAGAACCTATGAGAAGAAACAAAAAATATGTCTCGAGAATCGGTTTGTAGCGTAAGACGAAATGAGAACATCCAACATTAAAATTTCGTACTTTCTTTTCGAAATAATTTTATTGCATTAAAGGCTGGTTCACAATAAGCTGGAAACGAAAACGACAACGAGACAGAGAACGAAAATAATGTTAAAATAAATATATTTAAATGGTAGCATTCACAATTAACTATACAGCAGCCGTGGCGAAAAGGCCATGGTGCGCCGAGCCACTGTGTAAGCTGCAACGTGCATAGCACCTGTGGAGGGAGGCGGACAACCGAAGGGGAAGTTAATGTTTAGGACGTGTAACGAAGAAAGAAATGAACAAGAAAACATAGGACACATTATCACAACCTAAAATTAACTGTCTTCAGAATGTCTCTGCGACAAAGTTTCAAAATCAGGAATTATGTCACTTACTGCCAATCGTAGTTGATCACGAAGGTATTTGTCTGTCAGTCGTGATCTAAATTTGATTTTTACTATTTTCATTGTTGAAAATAATTTTTCACAAACGTAAGTTACAGCGAACATGGCTTCAACAGAGCAAGCGAAAGAACGAAGCTTCAAATATTTATTTTTTTCCAAAGATTTGAAAAGTTCAATATCTGTCAAGTCCTTACATCTAGCTTTCATTTAACGTCACATTGTAAATCTGTGAGTTTAAATTGAAAATCTAACCGCATTATTGGTACATCTGCTGTAAAAGAATCGACGTACAGAGATGATGATGATAATAATAATAATAATAATAATAATAATAATAATAATAATAATAATAACACTTAATCTTTTAATGTTTCATCAGTAACATGTAGTAACTTATAATGCCGTTTTATGTTATACAACCGTTTTTCTAGTAATATTTGTGAACAAATCATATATTTAATATTTTCATCATATTGTAAGCAAAAGAATGCATCCTCCCACCCTACTTGAAACTTTCGTTTTTTATAGAGGTACATGGTTTGGAGAGAGATATTGCGACGATACGCCACTCGCAGGTCCGAGACAAATATAAATAGAACGGAGTTTGACTCCAGTGAGTAAGAGAGTGGGGGTTGTAGGTAGGAAGCGAGAGAAAAGCACTGCGAGCCACAATGTGCTCGTGAGTCGCATTTTCGCCGCGGCTGAACTACACTATCTACGAAAAAGTAATTGGGCACTGTTTTTACACCTTTAGAACCTCGTGGTACCACCTCTTGTTGCTATAACAGCAGCCACCCTATCAGGCATGTTCTCCACTAGTTTGTATAGGATATCTACTGGAATGCGTCGCCATTCCTCCTGCAATATGGCTCTCAGTTGGACAATGGAAGTTGGCCGCATTTCCCGAAACCTCAATCGCCGGTCCAATTCGTCTCAAAGGTACTCAATGTGATTGAGATCAGGACTCCGTGCAGGCCAGTCCAACCGGTGAACATTATTGTCTGCATACTACTGTATAATAGCCGCCGAAACATGGCATCTAGCACGTAAAATCCTGGGTGCCAATTACTTTTTGGTAGATAGTGTATTAACTATTAATCTGAACACACGCTCTCGCCATGAAACAATACTAACAATACCATCCCATCGCACCTCCTCATACTCATCCTCTTTCACAATAGCTCTGCCAAGACTATGGAATTCGTTACCTGCTAGCATCAGGGACTGTCGAAATAAAATTGAATTCAAACGCAAACTTACTAGGCACTTGGTCAGCAATTGAGACTCGTTCAGGCATGGTTTCTTGTAAATAGTTCTCTTAATCTATCACAAAATATCTCAATATATGGTAATTTCATCACTATAGAATTTTGTTATCCTAAGTTTAATTTGTAATTCAGTAAATACAAAAAAATATTCTTTGTTCTTAAAATCTATGATAAATTGTCTAGCTTTCATTAATCAGATAATCTTGTCGTACTTTAATTTTTATTGTAATTGTAATTGTTAATTTAATATTAATTGTAATTTTATTGTTCAAATTATAGTTGTAATCCCCTGTTAGAGGGGTAGAGAAGGCCTGATGGCCTTATCTCTACCAGATTAAATAAACACTAAATACATTTATTTTAACATTATTTCCGTTCTCTTTCTCGTTGTCGTTTCTTATTCTGAACCAGTCTTAAGTTTCCATAACAATATCAGTTTGCACAATAAGTTCATGATAACTAAAGTACGATACATCCTACAGCTAGTCCCTAAATCATTATCAGGATTTCGAAGTTGTTTAATTCGTCTTGCTTGCAATCTACAGAGTGTAAGGGTATAAGTGCCGTCCTTTTCACAGTCGTCGGGTACGGTCCACTCTACAGTATCAAAAAATGTCCATACAACATAGTCAAAACTTTGTACTTTTTCCATAAAAAAATATTTATTCCCTTATTTTATTTGCGTTATACTGCTTATACCGTTAGTAAAATTACGAAAACAATTACATCAGTAGATACATCCAGCAAAGAGTTACTATTAGTTTAAATAAATATTTGTGTGTTCTATTACGTTTTCGTGAAATTAAATAATAATACATGCTTAAATTTGTTAATATTCTGCCGTGAGAGACGTGGCAACGTGTTCAGCAGGCAGTACTCTGCACAGACGTAAGTACGAGTCAGTTGAGTTCAAGGTCCCTGTCCATAGCTCTACTGCCGAGCGGATGGCAGTTCAGTACAGGGTATTCGATAAACAACTTACAATGTCATTCACAGTTTAGGAATATCATATGTTATTAATTTATGGAGAAAGTCGTCGTAATTCAAGTGAGACAAGAAGGATGTACCGTCAACGTTTCCCTCGAAGAAGGTTACCTAATCGGCGAACTTTTGTAGCAGTTTCTCATCGATTAGGCTATTAGAAACAAGGAGTCTCTTACCCCGTTTCGAAAATCACACAACCAGAAATTTCTTTAAAAATGATACTGCTTTACGGAAGCGGGAGAGATTAAAATTTTGTATTAGAAAAGGAATTCATGTAATTTTGTGCGGTAAACAATTATTGTTTATTTTTAGATGTACGGTAAAAAAATGGAGCTATATTTTTATTTTAAATAAAATGTAAATTTACCATAATGTTCTATTAATAAGATTGAAAGTTTGTATTTGCTGCTCGTTTTATGTAAAGAACAGTATTATCATGGTCCGCTCCTGCATTAGAACAGAGTATCTGTTTTGTACGGGTATGACTGTGCCCACTTGAGCTGTACTGTGTATTTATATACCCATTCCTCAATATCTAGCAATGTTGCAAAACGTCTAATATTGTAAACTTTAGTAATTAGTTAAATATTGCAATTAGCTATAAAAAATATTGTAAGTACATTTTTTTCTTCCTTATGACATGAATAATCATCAGTTAAAATAATGACACTTATAACCTTACATCCTGTATAAGAACAAACCTTATATGGAAATAAAGAGCGACTCTACGAGTTTTCGTACCAAAACCATATAAGTGTTAAATGTGAACACTATCTGTCACACAGCAGACATCCAGCCAATAGTCAGCATGTCTGGAGTGATAATACCCAACAGCAGCAACAGTTCTTCTTTCAGACTCTGGCAGATCGGCAGGTTGTGATGGCAGGTACACATGGTCCTTCACATAACCCCCACAGAAAGAACTCACATGGTGTAAGATTGGATGACTATGGACTACTTACGAAAGGTTCTCTGACATTCTCGACTCTTTCGTTGGGTAGACAGAATATGAAAGTAAAAACGTCCACTTTATATATATATATATATATATATATATATATATATATATATATATATATATATATGAATAACTAATTTTCATACACACAACATTTACTACACACATTTCAATTTCTTTGTTACAGGATGCCGAAGGCAGTGAAACGGATATATTTGATTCAGAAGCGTCACGGCCCTAGAAGCAAACGTGAGTACTGAAGTTTTGTATGTATATTAACTAAACACAGAGAATCGCACGTAAATTTTATTGCATGTTATTTCTTTAACTCTTAAGTACTCGCCTGGTAGAAAGTTACATAAACACTCGCGTCGGGTCAATTTGACCCATTGACACAAACTAAGATATGGACGTGGATTCATGGCAAAATTATGGAGTAAATAAAATGTTTAAACTGAAGTAAATGAAATATTTTTATTCTGAACTGTACATTATTTATATTGAACATAATCAAATACAATGAAATTTGTAAATCTCAACTAAAGAAAAATGAAAACATGACTTTGAAATCTTATAACCATACTGTTTCTTTACGAGGTGTGATTGAAAATTTTTAAGGTTAGGTTCATAATAATGGCACCTAAAGACAACTACAGTCCTCTTCTGGAGGAATACACAAGCTCCTACTATTATCCTAGATTTGGAAACATTCTTGAAAAATGTTGACTGGGTTTGTAATAAAAAAATCACTGTACCTAAAGGCTACTGCAGTGAATGCCCTTTAAAGGGGTTCATTCTGAATTGTAACATCGATTCCTAAGATGTCACCGCAAACCAATAAGCAATACTGACTTCAGTCTTAAAACTTTTCAATCAGACATTGTAAATCAAAACAGTGCTTCATTTCTTGGCTTATTCTCCACATACTGTGCAAACAACTTTGCAGTGAATTTTGCATACGTGTCCCAAACAAGCAGCACATTGTGTTGAATGCTTATTATCATTTGTGCTAGGGCAGATATGATATCTCTTCCTTTTCTGAGATGCTGGTCCACTTCTTGTTTCTTGATTTTGTTGTTCTTTCGGTGGCACTTCAACGCCTCTCTCCGTTAGGAATATTTTTATTCTTGCCCTGAGACTGCGTGATACGTGAGGATTACTCATTCTCCTGCCAACGTTTTCCATAAGAAGTTCTTTAGCCAGGTTCTTCAGAAATATTCTGCTTTGTATCTTCTCTCTGGTATTCGTCTTACAATAAGCAACATATGAGTCGAGTGCTGAAACAGTTATGAAATGGAAGAACACTGCCAGTGGCCACCTTCTTGTTCTACGTCCAACACTATAGTTGCTACACAATTGGTCGCATGAATCAACTCCACCCTTGGTACAGTTATAAAAGTCACAATTTCTGGCTTTTTGGAGGAACCTGTGTCTTCATCTATGACATCGTCAAGCTCAGAAAGTTCCCCCACAGATTCACCATCGTCATTATCATTAGTGCATTACTGAGAATCATATTCAACACCCTTCCAATTTCGTCTGTTACCAGTAATTCCCTCGACTTCGACTTCTCTGCAATTTCTTCGTCTGTTACTACTTTCTTTGACATTCTTTGAAAATAATAATAAAAAGAGCTGCATATACAGCTAAAATGAACGCGGAAAATGTGAAGAATATAATATAAAGCTTACATCAAATAATACTTACGCATACATGAAGAAATCTCCTCAGTTATTCACAAAATCTTCCTGTCTTTTAGAACGCACACACTCGCGTCGGGTCATATCACTTATAAACAGCTGTCGGGGCTAAATGATAAACTCAACAATGACTACAGCCAGACCGTTTCAAAGATTTCAACAATAGAAGAAATTACACACCACCGGCACTCTTCATATTACCTTCCAGCAAAGAAAACAGAGGAAAGAAAAAACACTCGGGTCATATAGACCCGACGCGAGTACTTAAGGGTTAGTAAGGTTTTTCTCGTATACAAGCGAATAAAATTATTTTCTCTTACGAAAATTTCATTTACATCGAGAATTTTGTGCTGGTGATGATCGTAGAAACTTGCGGTTTTTACTGTGGTAAATTGTATCATTTTTAAATAAAATTATATATGGGTGTTGCGTCGAACTCGAGTCGTTTTGCGTGGTGATGTGTTAGAGTCCTAAGTGTATTACTATATTAGTGTAAGACGGTGCCTTAAAAGTGTAGATAAAAAGAAACTAAATGTCTTTTCGAATGGAACTATTGGAGTTGGAGTTAAATAATAATAATAATAATAATAATAATAATAATAATAATAATAATAATAATAATAATAATAATAATAATAATAATAATAATACTTCATTGCTAGAACAAAGATACATGTTTTTTATATAATAATCACTCTAGGACTCCCAGAAACTGTAAATTACATACTCATGCTCAGGAGGCATTCCACAATATTTTAAAACACATTCACGGCCAAAGTCGACTTATGTCGATTTTGGTATGAACGTGTAAAATTGCCAGCGTCGACCATAGTTGATTTAACACCACTGGAAAACGTATGTCATGTTTAAAACCCCCGGTTCGGTTAAGAGGCTAGCCCTTTAAATGCCCGGCAGTGAATGTGTTAAAACATTCCATTAGACAACGATGAAAAGTAAAAAAAGGAGAAAAAACACAGATATCACAATAATTGGAACTTTAAATTTTCTCTCTAAACAGTAATTTTTAAATGAGATTTTAAAATAAGGAGCAGTAGCAAATTTAATGTTTGGGAATTTACAGACGTGGACAAATTATTAGCAAAATTGAAAATTTTTATTATATATTTTTACAAAATATGATTCTTCAGTTTAGACTACAGTTGACATTTTTGCGTATTTCCAAATTATTAGCAAAATTGAAGATTGTATTGTATATTTTTATAAAATTTAACTCTTCAATTTGGACTACATTTGATATTTTTGCATATTTACAAATTATTACCAAAACTGAAGGTTTTTATCAGGCCTATATATTTTTACAAAATTCGATTCTTCAATTTGGAATACAGTTGACATTTGGAATATTTCCAAATTATTAGCAAAACTGAAGATTTTTATTTTATAGTTTTACAAAATTTGACTCTTCAATTTAGACTGTAGTTGAAATTTTTGCTAATTTACAAATTATTAACAAAATTGAAAATTTTTATTATATATGTTTACAAAATTTAACTCTTCAATTTAAATTACAGTTGACATTTTTGCATATTTCTGTCTATTGTAATGATAGAAATATGCAAAATAGTCAACTGTAGTCTAAATTGAAATATCAAATTTTGTAAACAGAATTATCATAAAAATCGTCAATTTTGTTAATAATTTGTCCACGTCTGTAGCTGTTATCATGTTATAAAGCCTTAGACCGAAGCTGCTATTGTGATTATAAGCTACAGTTATATTACATTTAAATTCTGTCAAGCATATGTTGTCTGATCTTTTGGTTTTATATTTGTGTGAATATAAATTAAATATATTTCGCTTTTATGTACAAATTTGAATAAGACATTGTTAAAATTTGATAGTTATCAAATACTTTAAATTCTGAATACAACAATTCTGAAAGATAATCAAGAGGTTTGTTAAGACATATTTTAATTTTTTTTCTGTAGCAGTGTTATTGGCACGAGGAAGGCACTACAAGCAGCGTTGCCAACTAGACTCTTAAAAACCCGCTCAGAAACCGCTAAATTGCTATATCATCAGTGTAAAATAAGACCATTTCACCTCCAAAAAACCCTCTAAATCCATATATGAGCAATACAAATTTCCTAAATTTTACCCGCTAAAATAAAACTAAAATACGCTAGATCTAGTGGGAAAACTGCTGAATTAGCAACACTGATAGGAAGGGTAAACGAATTACTAAGCATTGTTGCAGGTGTTCACTTTCATTCGAATTATCGCCAAACGAAAAAATTAAACTGAGTATTATTGCAGATGTTCTTGTTTAAATGGTAAATTCTGTCTCAAAATACGAGTAAAATGTACCACATCAAAGACTTCGTTGTAAATAAAAAAATGCGTTAAGAGACTTTCTGGATTGCATAAATTTATTTTATGCTCGACCATGCCGAAATGTACTAATTATACACCTGGTAGCAGTCCTTTAATGCATGTCATTAAAGTACACCTACTCATTAAAGTACAGGTCTTCAGCGAATGGTAACTCAGCTTACATGTGTTCAGCCAATGACAAGTCAGCTTTGTACCGTTATAAAACCGCAAGTATCGATTATTCTCGGATATGCAATGGAAAGAGAATTAGCGAAAAGTCACGGAGGCTGGAAATCCAATACTGTCGCAGAAGGTTATGTTCTGTTACTATAATAATTAGCGTTAATTGTAAATAATATTCAAATAAATTCAATTTGTCATCTCATTTTTCAATGTCGAATTCAATAATCAAGGTTATAATATTATAATATTATCAAGTTTAACGGGATTACATCAAGGTCAATGACATTGTTCCTCGGAAAAAATCAATACTTTCGCGTCTGTGCACATCTCACAATTCACGACCTAGAACAAGGTCACTTCCGATCTTGTCAGTTACAAATAAAATGTATACATCTGAATACCGGTCATTTCAAGTTAGAAATATGGTCGAGCATAAAAAGTCGCATGAAACTCGCCTATAATGGTAATTAAGAAGCTCATATGAAAATTATGAAACTCGCTTGCGCTCGTTTCATAAACATCCATACTCGCTTCTTAATTACTATCATTATAGGCCCGTTGCATAATGTACTGTTATTAAATAACAATAAAAAGTATAAAAGGAGAAAAACACAAATATCACAATAATTAGAACTTTAAATTTTCTGTCTAAACAGTAATTTTTAAATTGATTTTTTTAAATAAGGAGCTTTATCAAATTGAATGTTTGGGAATTTAGCTATTATCTTGTTATATATAGCCTTGGACCGAAGTTGCTAATGTGATTATATGCTACAGTTGTAGTAAATTTAGATTCTGTCAAGCATATGTTGTCTGATCTTTTGGTTTTATATTTATGTGAATATAAATTAAATATATTTCGGTTTTTATGTACGAAATTCAAAAATACATTGTTAAAATTTGATAGTTATCAAATACTTTAAATTCTGAATACAACTATTATAGTGAAGGATAATCAAGATGTTTGTTAAGACATATTTTAAAATTATTTTCTGTAGCAGTGTTATTGGGACGAGGGAGGCACTACAAGCAGGGTTGCCAACTAGATTCTTAAAAACCCGCTCAGAAACCGCTAAATTGCTATATCATCAATGTAAAATAAGACTATTTCACCTCCAAAAAAAAAACCTCTAAATCCATATATGGGCAATTTTACCCGCTAAAATAAAACTAAAATACGCTAGATCTAGTGGAAAAACTGCTGAATTAGCAACACTGATAAGAAGAGTAAACGAATTACTAAACATTGTTGCAGGTGTTCTCTTTCATTCGAATTATCGCCAAGCGAAAAAATTAAACTGAGTATTATTGCAGATGTTCATGTTTAAATGGTAAATTCTGTCTCAAAATACGAGTAAAATGTACCACATCAAAGACTTCGTTGTAAATAAAAAAATGCGTTAAGAGACTTTCTGGATTGCATAAATTTTCTTTTTAATTCCAAATTGTCGCTACACACCGGTTGGGAACCTCTGAGCTATCGAACAGTATATAGAGAAAAGTACGTAGTATATTTTGAACGTGCACTATGGAAGAAAGATCGTGAAAACTTGAGGGAGGCCATTCGTACTTCGCATGTCCCCTTGACATTCGGTCTTCCAGAAACCAACATCCCTTAATAGGGTTTCCTCACGAGCAGCAACTCATTATCACCCCCTACATCAACCCCTGCTTCAGTAAATATGTGAGGGCAATAGAATCAAACAGGTAACAATCTCGCTGCCACGTGTCCGTCCGTCCGTCCCTCCCTCCCTCCCGCCTTCCGTTCCTCCCTCTCTTTGCTTTGTCTCTCTGCCACGAAAACTAAGAACAAAGCTGTCCGGGTTTCCATTTAACTGCCTCAAATTTAAATCGTCATGACGTCATCACTCAATGGATGTTATTCTCCCCTGTAACAAATTTCTCTTCTTTTATTTATTAATAACATTTCATTTATTTTTTAAAATGAAAATAATAAATATCATTCAAACTAGCGGTGCACAACTTCTAATCAATAGATTATGCACCAATATGCCTGGATTAAATCCCAAATCTCTTCGCAGTGCATCTGAAGAGAAGGCATACTCTCACATCACTGTTGATAGCGATTCTTACGGGGAAGTTAAATCTAGCGGGCCCCTTGGTGCTATTCGACAGGAGCAGGCTATGTGTCGGCACCGGGTTCCCCCTTCTCTCTTCCTCATCTCCATCATTATGAACCATTCCCTACACTACACTTACCCTAGTCCACGACATAACTCTCCACACATCATGCATAGCGTGGCCCTCCAAGATGTGTGCAACTTGATAATGGGTCACAGTCCTGCCATCTATCCGCAATATATGGAACCCGATCACTCAAATGAAGTGGGTAGGCATTGAATACACACACACACTCATCTCTAGGAAGACATTATACGAACACGCCGTTTGAAATAGCAGCAAAAGCTTCGTGTGCTTGTAATAATAATAATAATAATAATAATAATAATAATAATAATAATAATAATAATAATAATATTATTATTATTATTATTATTGTACTTTTTAAAATCAGTTACTCAACTCAGTTGTAGAAGAATCCAGTCATCAGTGGTCCTGTAAGCATTAAAGAGAATAATATAGATTTACCAAATAATTTTTCTATTCTATTCTATCTTCAAAACCAATATATACAGTACATACCTTATGTACTTACTTACTTACTAACTAACTTATGGCTTTTAAGGAACCCAGAGGTTCGTTACCGCCCTCAAATAAGCCCGCCATCACTCCCTATTCTAAGCAAAATTAATCTATTCCATACCATCATATCCCACCTTCCTCAAATACATTTTAATATTATCCTCCCATCTACTTCTCGGTATCCACAAAGGTCTTTTTCTCTTAGGTCTTCCAACTAACACTCTATATGCATTTCTGGATTCATCCATTGGTGCTACATGCCCTGCCCATCTCAAACGTCTGGATTTAATGTTCCTAATTATGTCAGGTGAAGAATACAATGCGTGCAGTTCTGCGTCGTGTAACTTTCTCCATTCTCCTGTAACTTCATTCCTCTTAGCCCCAAATATTTTCCTAAGCACCTTATTCTCAAACACCATTAGCCTCTTTGAAAGTGAGAGTCCAAGTTTCACAACCATACAGAACAACCGGTAATATAACTGTTTTATAAATTCTAACTTTCAGGTTTTTGAGAGCAGACTGGATGACAAAAGGTTCTCAACCCAATTATAACAGCATTTCCCATATTTATTCTGTGTTTAATTTCCTCCCAAGTATCATTTATATTCGTCACTGTTGCTCCAAGTTATTTCAATTTCTCCACCTCTTCAAAACATAAATTTCCAATTTTTATATTTCCATTTCGTACTATGTTCTGATCACGAGACATAATCATATAGTTTGTTTTTCGGGATAATTCCAAACTTATCTCTTTACTTACTTCAAGTAAAATTCCTGTGCTTTCCCTAATAGTTTGTGGATTTCTCCTTAACATATTCACGTCATCCGCATAGACAAGCGGCTGAAGTAACCCTTTCAATTTCAAAACCTATCTGTTATCCTGGACTTTCCTAATAGCATATTCTAGAGCAAAGTTAAAAACGTAAAAGTGATAGTGCATCTCGTAGTATAGTAGTAGTTTTTTTAGTAAGTTATTTTACGAAGCTTTATCAACATCTTAGGTTATTTAGCGTCTGAATGAGATGAAGGTGATAATGCCGGTGAAATGAGTCCGAGGTCCAGCTCATATTCGGTTGAGGGAAAACCCCGGAAAAAACCTCAACCAGGTAACTTGCCCCGACCGGGAATCGAATCCGGGCCACCTGGTTTCGCGGCCAGACGCGCTGACCTTTACTCCACAGATTATAGTAGTAGTAGTAGTAGTAGTAGTAGTAGCAGCAGTAGTACTAGCAATAATAATAATAATAATAATAATAATAATAATAATAATAATATCTATACAAGAATCCAGTCATCAATGGTCCTATAGGCCATTAAAAGACTTATAGGGTTCCCAAATAATTTTTCTATTCTTTTGCAGGTAACATCACCAAACCAATATATATATATATATATATATATATATATATATATATATATATATATAGAGTGCATACTTCTTTAAAATATAAAATAACAAATATAAAGCCCATTCACAATGAAAATTAAACATAACCGTATCATAAACACAGAAGTTTGCGCCCAGGCTACCAAATGGGATCATTCACAATGATTCACATAAGCATTGACATAAACATTACCGTCAGACGTTAACATGAACTTTCATACTTTGCAAACAGAACACAATCGTGGAGCGCTGAAGAATACGACAGAATATGAGGAAATGGCATCGTTGTTATGTTTCCATGGTTACCAAGTATGTTTGCTGTTATGTTTATGTTCCCATCGTGAATGATGGTATGACTTCTTGATTTTACCGTAACGTTTATATTCTTAAGTTAACGGTTACGTTATGTTTAATTTTCATTGTGAATGAGCCTTAAGATATAACTTTAACAAATATAACTGACACTCGGGAGGAAATTAAACTCAGAGTAAATATGAGAAATGCCTGTTATTATTCGGTTGAGAAGCTTTTGTCATTCAGTCTGCTCTCAAAAAATCTGAAAGTTAGAATTTATAAAACAGTTATATTACCGGTTGTTCTGTACGGTTGTGAAACTTGGACTCTCACTTTGAGAGAGGAACATAGGTTAAGGGTGTTTGGGAATAAGGTTCTTAGGAAAATATTTGGGGCTAAGAGGGATGAAGTTACAGGAGAATGGAGAAAGTTACATAAGGCAGAACTGCATGCATTTTATTCTTCACCTGACATAATTACGAACATTAAATCCAGACGTTTGAGATGGGCAGGACATGTAGCACGTATGGGTGAATCAAGAAATACATATAGAGTGTTAGTTGGGAGGCTGGAGGGAATAAGATCTTTGGAGACCGAGACGTAGATGGGATGATAATGTTAAAATGAATTTGAGGGCGGTGGGATGTGATGGTAGAGACTGGATTAATCTTGCACAGGATAGGGACCGATGACGAGCTTATCTTAGGCCTTTTTTTTTTTCGTGTTGCTACAACATTGCGGTTAGGTCAGCTTCTCCTCAACCAAATTTGACTTCTGCTTCACACACCGCTCAAGTAGCAGCACGAGGGAGCTATATACCATAGTATGTTCCACTATTTTGTAATTTATGACCACCTGCAATTGAAGATTGTGAAATTATTTTATCTCGTTGTACATTTAACCATCAGCACATTGTTTTTTCTATACTTTGTATGGTTTCAAATTTTATGTTACAGTATGTTCTTAATTGCATATGCTTACACCACCTATCATATTAACTTTTGCAAACATTGTTAACGATTGTATTTAAACCAGAAATCATAAGTGTTCATTATGTGTCATTGCTTCTTCGATGAGACCTGAGGATGCCATATTCATGGCGAAAACGTTCGTCGGTCATTATTTACCATTTCATGTAATAATCTAATGGTTTAATTTTGATTATTTTTAAGTAATTCTGACGGTAATAAATCCATACATGTTTGAAATTGTACTATTATACTTATCGGACCCAATATGCCTTTGAAATTGTTATCTTAGGGCGGCAATGAACCTCCTGGTTCCCTAAAAGCCATAAGTAGGGGAGAGTCGGGTAGTATCGGACATCGGGTAATATCGGACAGTGAGTTTCTTTCATCTACCACACGATGATAGTACCTGATTGGCATGGTTACGTTTCTGTGATGTCGCATAGAGAAACGTAACCAAGTCATTCAAGTACTACCATATGGTGGTAGATGAAAGAAACGCACTGTCCGATATTACCCGATGTCCGATACTACCCGGCTCTCCCCTAAGTACTTCTTTAAGATAATTTTTAAGAAGCCCTATTTCGTTTTTATGAGAGAAATGAAATTTTCGCGAAAATCTGCGACAAATTTACGGTCATAAATCAGTGACATCTATGATAAAACCTGCATAAACTCACGCTCTACATCTCCGGGATTCGAATGGATCATACAAGTCATTCGGTTGATATGTCTACTTTTCTCATAAACACGGGATGAACAATAATCACGCGGGGAAGTAAGTGTTGAGGGGTTGGCACCTCTTTATTCCTTAACCCGTCTGTCACTACACTGTCACGCATAGTAACCCTTCCGTGTCGCTGCCACATCCTTCAACCTGCTCCTTCAACCGTTCCAGATATTTTAGATACAGTGTATCACCCAATCTGTTTTACTTAACGTGGGGCGGAAGGGGGGAAGAGAACGTAAAAAAAATAGGATGGAATGAACTAGAATTCTCTATGGCTCTGACATTCTCTGAGAACGCAAGCTATGTCAAGTTTTATACATGTCACCCTATATCTCTGTAGTATAAAGCATTCTGTTTTTGGTTGTAATGTATTCTAAGCAGGCATTGTACACACATAACATGGGAGAGCGGGGGGAGAGGGTTTCAAACTGACTAAAGCTTTTAGATGTGTCACCGTTAAAACCTCCTTGTTGTATAGAAAAGCTGCTTGCTACGGTTCTCTCTGCTGCAGGAGGCGAAATGGCAATACATTAAATTGTAGCCTGTCTAGAAGCATTAGTGCGACAACTTATACTGTCGGAGAAGGGATAAGGAGCTAAAACTGACTTTGTTTAGTAGTTTTGGGCTCTCCTGTCCTTGATTCAGAGGTGAATCCACGTCTCGGAATCCTCACGGAGTTACTTCTCTTTAATATACCGGTATCTTGGTACCACGTGCAAATTGTACACTACTTTTTGTATATAAAAAACTTTAATGAAACCTACAAAGTGTTATGCATTTCGTAAAAATTCAATTCTTTTTTCAGATTTCCAATTGAAGGTTTTTTTGGAAAAACTGCTTACTTACTTATTTACTTACTTACTTATTTATGGCTTTTAAGGAACCCTGAGGTTCATTGCCGCCCTCACATAAGCCCGCCATCGGTCCCTATCCTAAGCAAGATTAATCCAGTCCCTACCATCATATCCCACCTCCCTCAAATCCATTTTAATATTATCCTCCCATCTACGTCTCGTCCTCCCCAAAGGCCTTTTTCCCTCCGGCCTCCCAACTAACGCTCTATATGCATTTCTGGATTTGCCCATACGTGCTACATGTCCTGTCCATCTCAAACGTCTGGATTTAATATTCCTAATTATGTTAGGTGAAGAATACAGTATGACGCTCGGGAGGAAATTAAACACAGAATAAATATGGGAAATGCCTGTTATTATTCGGTTGAGAAGCTTTTGTCATCTAGTCTGCTGTCAAAAAATCTGAAAGTTAGAATTTATAAAACAGTTATATTACCGGTTGTTCTGTATGGTTGTGAAACTTGGACTCTCACTTTGAGAGAGGAACAGAGATTAATGGTGTTTGACAATAAGGTTCTTAGGAAAATATTTGGGGCTAAGAGAGATGAAGTTACAGGAGAATGAAGAAAGTTACACAACGCAGAGCTGTATGCATTGTATTCTTCACCTGACATAATTAGGAACATTAAATCCAGACATTTGAGTTGGGCAGGGCATGTAGCACGTATGGGCGAATCCAGAAATGCATATAGAGTGTTAGTTGGGAGGCCGAAGGGAATAAGACACAGAATTATATTGGTAATGTAATCACTATACATATCCTGGTTTTATACAGTGTAATGTAAAATTCACCTGTCAAATAAAATTTATTAAAAAAAATACATTTCTAGGGCGAATAAAATTTGTTTGTTTCTTTTTTTACTCTTGCATTATAATCATTGTTTAGGTTGCTAAACAAAGCCCTCTTCACATTAAGTATTGGAAAAAATTCATTTATTTATTTTCTTTGTAATATTTTAATGAAGTGCTGGTTTGTTACTATCGGTTAGCTTTTTTTTTTAGTATTATTTGTGATATGTTTTGTAATAATATGAATGTTACAATACTTCTCACATAAAATGTTTTATAAAAACCAGATTTATTTCACTGGTAAGTATATCGAAAACAGGTTTTTGGCGGTTGGTTTCTTATTGCGTAACTCCGTCCAATATGATTCCAGTAGTCAACTTAGGATTCTGTACATATGCTGTACATTGACAGTATAAACAAACGCAGAGCTTGAGTTTTACCTTAACCGTCGCGTACTGTGAGTGGATTTACTTCACAGTGAAAGTATATAGTTCTTGTATATTCAGCTTACTTTTGACTGGATTGTACATCCCTGATGGAAGTTCTTTTGTAATATTAGACAGAATACATTTTCAGTATAACGAAATATGAAGGGGGAACATGTATTTTATTATTGAACAATCTTCCACATAAAACGGATGCCTCAACCCAACTTGCAATAAAGTATTGCGGTTCGCCTATACTGGATGAGATCGTTTTAGGGAGAATGACATCTTATCTAAAGAGGATCTTCAGCTCTGGCCATTTCTGAGAAATCGAAGAGGAATGAAAGTGTACTAAAAGCGCGAAGAGCAAACCGAAACAAAATAAAATTAAGAACTGGCAATAAAGACACGTTTTACGGACATCCGAATGTGGAAGCAGGGCATGGAATCATGTCTACATTTTTCAGATTGCTCTAGTTCGTTTAATGACGTTGTATCATGCGCGCTGACTTCGTCGGAGTGCAAAGAAGAAGGATGTCGATAATATATACACTGGTGGCCATAATTCTGGAAACTTTTTGTTTTTGTACTGCATTATTATAACATCTGCATTGATTCATAGATTTATACAATTGAAAATGTTACTCGTGACTGATTCGTTAATTATGGGGTTATAATAAAGGTATTATATTAAATCCTGAATATTTTAACAATAAATAATCATTTCTATGTGGGAAATTATGTTCTTGTCGTTTAGAAGAGTTTCTTTGATCTTTCAATGCTAATCGACAAATCTGCCTCACATCTCTTGGACTTACTTTAGGTTTTCTACCAGTCCTAAGTGTTCCTTTACAAGATTTTGTGGATTTGTACTTCTGCCATAGGCCTACCTTCTGGATGCCAGACACTGTAGCACCATTACCAAGTTTCCTTGCAATTTCCTTGAATGTGCAGCCTTCTTCTCGAAGCGTGACTGCCCTAGAAGGTGTCCAGTCCTTTCGTGGATCCATTGTGATAAAATGATCAATAAAATTTGTTGTAAAGCAATCAGGTGTTCACCTAACGAAATCTTAAGTCAGACTAATGATAGAAACACACTAATAATGTCCACATTTTATGCTAACAGTGCTCAACAATGCTTCTACCGATGAACAATAATCTTAAAATAAAAAATGGGCCAGTTTTTATTACAGTAAATAATGGGAAATTATAATGAAATCTGAAATTAATATTTAGATCTTAAACGACAAGAACATAATTTTCCACATAGTAATGATTATTTATTGTTAAAATATTCAGGATTTAATATAATACCTTTATTATAACCCCATAATTAACGAAACAGTCATGAGTAACATTTTCAATTGTATAAATCTGTGAATCAATGCAGATGTTATAATAATTCAGTACAAAAACAAAAAGTTTCCAGAATTATGGGCACCAGTGTAGTTTATTGTAAAACAACCTCCTGAATTTACAAGTTGCCAAAAAAGACAAGTGACCGAAAATAATAACTTAGAATTTAAGATATGAATGAATGAATTAATTAATGTATATATTTGTCTTTAAGCAATATACCTTTTCGGTGAGACGGCACTTCATATTATTAGTATACAGTGCCGTCTCCCCGTCTCCCCGTTTTACACGCCTCTCGTACAAGTCATTTAGGTCGTTAGTTATTTTTAATTAATCATTGCAATTCTTTCACTAGTCTTTTCATGTCCGTTGTAAATTCTTCCACAAACCTTACTCCTCACCCATTATTACATCAGAAATACTATACTTCTATACTGTTTTCGCTGTAAGAAAAATCCTAATGTAAACATACAGCGTATTCCGAATCTCACCGGACCGGCGGACAACAATGACGTCACGCTGCAGTGAAATAGGAACAAAACTGCTGGAAGGATCGATGGCTGTCATGGCGACTGTATAAGTTGTCTGTGCTACGCTAGCAAAATTTTGCGAAATTTCCGTACTGCCATCTCGTTCAAAGAAAAGAGAGCATAAACAATTTATTTCTTGAACCGGTAGTAATAACTGGTCCGTTGACATGTTCGCTCATAAGCCATTAACATATTGTTTTTACATTGTGCTCATTACAAACAATACAGCAGAACCAAAGCAGAATACACCGCCACGACACAACATTGCACGATGTCATTCGTCTGCTAATTCCCGCCCCATACAAGAACCAATCAGATTCACTGATGGCGGCTGATGGAGACTGCCACCACCTCCGCAAGCTGATGGCACCGGTGCGAAACCGGTGGAGCATCAGTGAAGCCATCGGTGAAATTCGGAACACCGTGATGCCATCAGATTGCTCAGCGCTGAGATTCGGAATACGCTCATAAGCACGTTGCTGTCATACCTGTGATTGGCTCCCAGTGGAAACACTCACATGACGCAGGAAAATATAGTTCGTATTTGGAAACCACAATCTTGTATTATTTGAAAATAAAACATTGAATTCTAGTTGTTAAATACGATGAAACATTTAACTTCACTCATATGTAAAACGCTATGTAAAAGAAAAACTACTTTTATATTTTATGTAATATGAACGCGGATGAATACCAACAGTAATACCGAGGTAGTCTGTTCGTGTAACAAGCTGGCGTCACTTGAGCTCGTAGTTGTTCATGTAAGCTCGTGGTACTGAAGTATAATTTCTGCATCCTCGGTGTGTGTGCAAACCCTCTCAAGAGCGGAGAAAAACAAATAGTCTTAAATGTATATAATAAGTTAAGTGAGTTTTAATTACAGTAATAAATTATAGAGTAAATGTTTCCCAAGCAAACGAATGCATAGTAGTGAGGTTAGGCCTACTTTGACGAGTAACGGGAAATGTTTAACATGAAACATAATGTACAACAGTGGGCGGGAACACGTACTGAGAATCTATGGCGCCAAACAGTGGCCAATGAAGCCTCATTTCAGTTACGTGCTACTGTTTATAAAGGGTGCGTCAGAAAGAACGGATGGATTTCACAGGGCAAGAAAATTGTAAGGATTCATCAAATCAAAAATGTATTGTTATCAACAGATTCAACAATACATGCAGTTTATTTACGGTATACAACACCATCCATATGATGTCCTTGGCTTTCGATACAGGCATCGAGGCGTTTTCTGAAGTTCGCCGTAACTTTCACAGTCATAGTTGGTGGGATTGCCGCAATTTCTTCACGAATCGCCGTCTTCAGTTCGTCCAGTGTATGTGGTTACTTACGCCTTCAAGTGGTCCCAAAGAAAGATCTTATCGTAACCTCGACAATCTCAGTGCAATAGCATGTTTGCGGGCTGATGGTTGAGGTAGCAGGACAACCTACTGTCTGTCTCCACATTTGCAGGAGTACACGCGCTCCGTGTTCGTCCAGGTGATTTCTTCTTTAATGTTGAACCTGTGGTACGAAATGAAGCCGCCCGAGTTGGAATCCTAGCGTGCCGTCCGATGTCGAAATGAGTCCTGAGTGACGATCACAGACTCTTCATTTTTCAAAAATGTCTCTGCGATGAAAGCACGTTGTACACCAGACCAACACCATGTTCTCAACTGAAACTGCATTCTATGGCTGACCCAACAGTCGTGGTCTCCCTCACTATATATATCTCTCCTCGTTGCGTATCGATAGTTTGAAATCCATCCGTTCTTTCTGACGCACTCTGTATTAGGATTTTTCTTACAGCGAAAAGATTATAATTCTTGAACCTCTTCCTTATGACACTTTTCCCCTCACTTAACATCTCTAACTATTGGCACTTTTCATTGCTAATTTTTCCACCTTGCTACTTTATTTTAGGTCTTAATTTTCTTTTCTCTCGATTTATTTCCCCTCTTCCTTCATCACTGCTCCCTGAACTATCTCCTACTTGCATTGCTCTACTTCTCGTCAGCCCCGATTTGGATCTTAGTTCCTGAATTTAAGATATTATACAGGTTGATTCACGAGGATTTACTGCCACTTACGGAGCTTATTTTCGAAGACATTTTGAGCAAAAAATTTCATATAAACATTTGTCCTAATCTCAATATTTTCAGAGTTACACTAATTTGAAATTATTAGTAAAATACCATCTTTATTTAGCTTTAAGAGTAAAAGGATATTACAAATAGAGAATGAACCATTCAGAAATATCATTAATTTAATTGGATAGTGTTCGGAAGCTAAAAATGTGTTGTTAATTGCTTTGTACAGATTTTGTTTTTCAATTTTTAACTAAAAATTGCATCATTCTCACGCACTTATCACAAAAATTGTTACAAATCATACGACTTTAGGAACTTGATTCTTTACATAATTTCGAGGGAAAAATTGTTTCGGAGCCGGGTATCGAACCCGGGACCTTTGGTTTAACGTACCAACGCTCTACCACTGAGCTACCCGGGAACTCTAACCGACACCGATCCAATTTTTCCCTCTATATCCACAGACCTCAAAGAGGGCTGACAACCGTCAAGCAACCAACTTCGAGTGCACACTAACTCCGTGTGACTTAAATTGTGGTTTTCTGTTAACGAACAGTGACGTGTATTATGCAAATCAAGATTTCAGGTATAACTCCCTGTAAAGTTTATTTGAATAATTTCGAGGGAGTCGGTTAGAGTTTCCGGGTAGCTCAGTGGTAGAGCGTTGGTACGTTAAACCAAAGATCCCGGGTTCGATACCCGGCTCCGGAACAGTTTTTCCCTCGAAATTATTCAAATCAACTTTACAGGGAGTTATACCTGAAATCTTGATTTGCTTCATTCTTTACAGTTTAATTATGCATCCTAATGTACAGTCTTGAAGAATTTACAAGAGTGGCGTGATTTGTAACAATTGTTGTGCCAAATGCGTAAGAAAAATGTAATTTTATAGTTTAAAAAAATAAAATTCATGCAGCAGCTATGGAATTCACAACACATTTTTTACTTCAGAATACTATGCAATTAAAGGAATGATACTTATTAAGAGTTCATTCTTTATCTGTAATATTCTTTTACTCTTAAAAATTAGAATAATGTTATTTTACAAAGAACTTCAAATTAATGTAACTTTGAAAATATTGAGATTAGGACAAATGTTTATTCTGATATTTTTTTTATTCAGAATATCTTCGGAAATAAGCTCTGTAAGTGACGGTAAATCCTCGTGAATCACCCTGTATAACAAATGTTGAAAAAAGAAACTAAATTGATATGAGATTAGAGAAGTATTATCTCTAAAAATTATTAAATAAATGATTTTTTAATATATGCAAGGACGTCCTAGCGGCACCAGCGTAGCTCAGTTGGCTGAGGCGCTTGCCTACCAATTCGGAGTTGCGCTTGGGCATGGGTTCGATTCCCGCTTGGGCTGATTACCTGTTTGGGTTTTTTCCGTGATTTTCCCCAGCCATAAAACAAATGTCAGGTAATAATTTATGGCGAATCCTCGGCATCTTCGCTACAAATACCATCTCGCTATTACAACTTTGGTTAAATTATAAAATATTTGACTGTGATATAATTAAATTATAAGAGCTTGAAAACTATAATTTTTAAAATAATGGCCCCTTAAGGGATTAGGTACAGCTTACAGTAGTAAAATTTTGGAAATATTCAACATTTTTTCCCTCCATTACTGTATCTTGTACAACAATGAAAATTAGTATGTGCAAAAAACAGTCCTGCTATATTATAACAAAAATATTTTTACGATCTAAAAAAAAAATCTTTCTATTTTTTTTTTTCAAAATTAAAAAATGTGGCACTTCACTGTGCAGTGATGAAGCGTTTCCCTCATAACTCAAAAACTATCCAACATTCTGTGATGAAATTTGTTGTGTGTAGGCCTATTTATGCATGTCATATCTACAATATGATGCAAAATGACTTCTCTACATTTGATAGATTGTCGGATAAAAAACAAACTCTTTTTAAAAATGGTCAAATATCAGTATTTTCTTCTAACACAAAATAAAAAAAAATATTATTTATTAAAAAATGTAGTTGAAAAAGCATGATATTCTAAACATGAGTTTCAGCGATAACATAAAAAGAAAGAACTTGAAAAAACTAACAAGTTTATGAGTTATGAGGGAAAAGCTTTATCACTGCATAGTGAACTGCCACCATTTTGAATTTAAAAAATATATATATAAATAATTTTTCTTAAATCGTAAAAATATTTTTTTTTCATATAGCAGGACAGTGTTTTACACATAACAATTTTCATTACTGTACAAGATACAGTAATGGAGGAAAAAAATGTTGAATATTTCCAAAAATTTTACTGCTGTAAGCTGTACCTCCTTAAGGCATCTGGCCTCTAATTTCTTTTTCCATATAACTTCTCATAACATAAAAGTTTCACTGTTGCTACCTCTCGTCACTGGAAGTCTCTGCCGCCTGAAGTCAAGGGCTGCCGAACATTGAAATCTTTCAAATCTAAATTAGAAAATTATCTTATGACGAGTTGCCAAACTAACTTACTATTATGACAAGTGTTGTATTGCATGTTTCCACGTATTCACATTTTATTTATGTTCTAGTGATATTTAACTTATTTCATATTTTTGTTTTCATATTTTCCGATAATGGTATATCTCTAATGTGATAAGTTGAGCTATATATAAACATAATTTTCCTTACTGTGTATACTTAAAAATATTGTATTCATTGTATGCTTTGTACTGCACTATTTTATTACTACTATTAGTATTATTATTACTATTAGGCCTGTTATTATTATTTTATTATTATTTATTATTATTATTATTATCATTATTATTATCATTACTATTCTTATGTATTATTATTATTATTATTATTATTATTATTATTATTATTGTCAATAATTGTCTTATTTTTTATACTTTGTAGGCCTCATTTATTTTTGACCTGCTGTTCACATTTTATTATGCTTTTTTCTTTCCTTCTCTATGTTATATATTATGTCTGATTTCTTCTTACTTGTTGTTTACATTTTATTATTATTATCTTATTCAGTTTTGTGTGTACTTTGTAAATTTGTAGTGTTTCTGTAACGCAGTTTTTACTCCTGGTTGAGTGTTAGAGAAGGCCGTATGGCCTTAACTCTGCCAGGTTAAATAAATCATCATTATAATAATAATAATAATAATAATAATAATTATTATTATTATTATTATTATTATTATTATTATAAAATAGAGATTGAGTCCTGAATTTATTTCAGAAAAGTCGTCAACTGATAAAGAATGGTGAACCCTTCGTTGAGTTTAGAACCGGGGACTACAACAACCTATAATGACGCTTGTCCAACAGCAATGGAAGTTTGTGTGCCGATTTCCCATAATTCAGAACTTTAAACTAACTTTAACATTTTTTCCCCTCTCGCTTATAATCGATGGCCGGATAGATAATATTTTTTATTATATGCCAGAGTTTACATAACCACAGAATAATTTGGCTTCCATAGACGAGATTCAAATTTCAGACCATTACACCACTCACCATAACCGGAAATGAAATTCCATCAATTTACCAATTATT
Organism: Periplaneta americana; assembly: GCF_040183065.1. Taxonomy (NCBI): domain Eukaryota; kingdom Metazoa; phylum Arthropoda; class Insecta; order Blattodea; family Blattidae; genus Periplaneta; species Periplaneta americana. Next base: position 185,115,903 of record NC_091120.1, on the reverse strand, counting down.
GAATCATAGTGACCGCGTTTGTGGTTTTGTGGAATCTATATATATATATGGCTGCATGCTCACGACCGTTCTCTTCAGTTCACTATCTCGATCTACCCTCATTCCCTTCGCCCCCTCCCTCCAACCACCCCCATTTCAGTTACAACATGGAGGGGGGGTTGCAGTTCTGTACATGACGTGGCAACTGAGTTAGCCAAGATTAGAAGCTTTATATTCCGACCCATTGCCTGGGAACTCATGTCTTAGAATTAAAATTGCAAGAGGCCTTAACGTGTCACGTGCTGAATGAGCTTTCCCTGCTCTATATCCGGAAATTGTGTGGTTCGATTCTTTATTGGAAAACCAAAAAAACATTGTTTATTCTTTTTTTCTTTCATTTCGATATATTCCTACCGCCCATATGCCCACCTCCCTCCTCTTCTCTCAGCTCTTCTCCTCTTCCATTTTTCTGCTTGAATATTTTCACACATATCTTTCTACTTTCCTTTTCTCCTCATATTCTATGAACTCGCTCTTTTCTTTCCTCACCTCTCGCCTTCCACGTTCATTACATACAGCATACCCTCGTTAATCTGAAATCGGATAAAACGAACACTCGGTTAAGGGGTTAGGTACAGCTTACAGCAGTACAATTTTTGGAAATATTCAACATTTTTCCTCCATTATTGTATCCTGTACAATAATGAAAATTGGTAGAATATGTGTAAAACACTGTCCTTCTGCTATATGAAAAAAAAAATTTACGATTAAAAAAAAAACAATGATGAAGCGTTTCCCTTATAACACATAAACTTGTAAAATTTTTTTGTTCTTTCTCTTTTATTTTATTACTGAAACTCATGTTTACAATATCATGCTCTTTCAACTACATTTCTTAATAAATAATATTTTTTTTTTATTTTGCATTAGAAAAAATGCTGATATTTGACTATTTTGTAATAGTAATATGCGTTACAAGAGCGGTATGTTGACGTTTTCATGTTCGAGGGAAAGTTTGAAAAAGCGAAACGTAGTTGAGCTTTTTCAATTTCCGAGAACATGAAAACAAACATACCGCTCGTGTATCGTACATTATTTTGTGCGAAGATCGTTTATTACATACCTGAAAGAGGAATTTCTAATTAGTTGCAATGAAATCTCCATCTTGGTTTCTGTTCAATGACGGCAACTTTGGAAAACAAATATATCTATCTTCAACATTGTTCCTATAAAATGTTTTCTGTGTTTACTATACTGCAGCAGGCCGTGATATACGTCTGTCTTTTTTTCCCCCAGTCTATGATGAGTCTGGAATCTTGTTGATTTTTTCACGGCTTCCTTAATGTTACTTGCATTACAAATGCAGTAACTTTTGTGGTGTTGTAGAGTTTACTTAATTTTTGCAAATATTTAAAAACAATAATTAACAGTGCAATTTAGGTGAAATTGCAGTGGTAAGTTTCCAATTTATAATTATTACTATATTGAACGTCTTTAAAAATAATATGTTAAAAGCCTAAAACAGTAAAATGAATATGACGCTTAAGCGGTAAGAATAGGGAAATTGTTATGTGTGTTACGTTGGGAATACCGAATGTGGTATTTCACACTTACCGCGTATTGGTTTTGTGCGGAAACCAAGCAAATACGCACGATCTCGCACAAAATGAATTTATTTTTTATCAGAGAATCTATCAAAGATGTATTATTATATATATTATTACGATATACCGAAGTACACATGATATTTCCGTGAAGAAATTCTGCGTTGTAATATTATGAAGAATGAGTGGAACAGAAAAATTCTCTCCGCCACCGGGATTTGAACCCGGGTTTTCAGCTTTACGTGCTGACGCTCTATCCACTAAGCCACACCGGATTCCCGGTGCTGTAGAGAATGTTTCTCTGTTCCACTCATCCTTCATCATATGATGACGCAGAATTTCTGCACGGAAATATCATACTGTATGTACTTTGATACATAGTAATAATAATATATGATATGCGAAAAATAATCAGTTAGGGCCGTATTCATAGACATTCTTAGCGCGTGCTTCCGGTGGATGATCAGGGAACTAACGTTTTTCGTATTCATAAACCAGTGTTAGTGATATGATATGAATCCCGTGCAAGTAACCAGTCGATAGCCGGGGCTAGTTTAGCACACTCGTAGCGCGGGCTAGCGAAATGTCTATGAATAGTACTCTTAGTGATGACGGCGCTTATTCCGTCGGATCCCGGCCACTTAGTCACTCATAACGAGTGCACCTCTGCACATGTGTGGACATTGTGCTACTGTCACACATCTATGACGCAGTGCATGAGGGTAGGCCACTAGAGGGAACCCAAGAGGTGAAACTTAAACTGAGAAGATTCAATCCGGCATTGGGAGGGGAATCCGGTGAGGCTTAGTGGATAGAACGTCAGCACGTAGAACTGAAAACCCGGGTTCAAATCCCGATGCCGGAGAGAATTTTTCTCTGTTCCACTCATCCTTCATTCTATCAAAGATAGACAAGTGATCTTGCATCATATTGTAGATATGACATGCATTAATACACACAAGAAATTTCATCACAGAACGTTGGGTAGTTTTTGAGTTATGTGGGAAACGCTTCATCACTGCACAGTGAACTGAATTTTGAAAACAAAAATGTAAATAATTTTTTTAAATCGTAAAAATATGTTTTTCATATAGCAGAAGGACAGTGTTTTACACATACTAATTTTCATTGTTGTACAAGATACAGTAATGGAAGAAAAAAATGTTGAATATTTCCAAAATTTTACTGCTGTAAGCGGTATCTAACCCCTTAAATCAAACAGTTTCGCCCCAGTTGAATTAATAGTGAAAAGTCCACCGCTTAAACCGAATTTTAGTCAAACCAGAGTCTAATATATACAGTCACGAAGCTCAATACGTAGTAAATATGCATCCATAGATAGTTGCTCACCACTAGGATCGCTATTATCGCCTCATTACAGACAATGCGAAATAGTACCGGCACAGTCTATTATTCCTGGCACCCTCACAACTCAAGCTTCGTGACTGTATATACTGAACTGTGGTTAAACCATACTACAAACTGAAATTTTGTACCTTGAGTGCATATTCTTTAAGTTATTCCTCGGCCAACCCGAACATATTGTGACGTTTTGTTAAGTGACCTAAGTTCTGAACTGTCAGTCGAGTTACAGCGAGCTCAGAATATGTGCGTCAGATACGTGTGCAACATCCGACATATGATCACATATCACCGTCCTTCGCAAGTCTCTCGTGGCTCCGACTTAAAGAACGCAGAACTTTACACTCTTTTTCTTTACTCTTTCGAATTCTGCACACCTCAACACCAAATTACCTTTCGTCTCGTTTCTCTTATCTATACTCTAACCACGACTTAAATACCAGATCACTTATCTGTGGCACGCTAAGTATACCTCTTCATAGAACATCTTGTTATTCATCATCTTTTACAGTAACCACCTCGCGTCAATGGAATTCCTTGTCACAAAATATTAGGGGCTGCAAGACAATAAACACCTTTAAAAACAGCTTACAGGATAACCTTATTAGCATTCCACTCGAATCATACTGATTTAAACTATCACTGACTACATTGTTACTTCATTCTTTAGACATCATCCTGATAGTGCTGTATTTTCAAAATTGTTTCATAATAATCTCTTTCTATTATCTAATATTATTTGAAATATATATTAACATTCTATGTATTTTAGCTTAATTCTGCTACACAGTTTATTTCAGTGTCTAATTGATAGTTCATAGTATTTTGTTGTTTAATTCGTAAATAACTCTTGTATACATGTAACTCTCATCTAAATCAAATTGTTGAATTCTTTGTAAGTTCATGCATATGTATATACACTTTTGCTGGTTGAGTGGAAGAGAAGGCCTTACGGCCTTAACTCTGCCAGCTAAAATAAATCATTATTATTATTATTATTATTATTATTATTATTATTATTATTATTATTATTATTATTATTATTATTACCTACTGTACAGTGTACAGGAACATTTCATCCTTTGGGGTTTTTAAGGTTTAGCCGAATTGAATCCTATAGATTCAAAATCTCGTATATCCACTTTCACAAATTAAAGGATTTTGACAGTAACTGGTGGCAAATAGAGGGAATTTTCAACCTAACAGTGACTTTCAACAAACTTTTAGCTTAAAATTTAGTGGCTTTTTGAATACAAACTACATTAATCACTTTTTAACGCGTAGTAATTGGAGTCAAATATAAGAACATAACAACGATGTGATGTGTGCGACATGTACCTGTCCCTGAAATGGTCGGACTTCTTAGTTTCAGCGCAATAACTGCGAAGAAAATACAGTAACTGTAGCAGGTTTGTTTCCAAGTACTGTACTGTGAGTTCTCTGTGCAATGTCACAGTTTAAACTGATGTTACTATATGTATCTGTTTCACATTGTGGAGTAAGATAAACATGTGATGTTTACATTATGTACCTCATGCAGCCGCCGGTTTTCAAAGCGTGCTGCGCGACCCAAACGTTGTCTGACATTGAACTAAATCCTAGCAAAGCTGTGTGTTCGATGCCTGGAGTGACGAAAATGTAATTTTGGAGTACGGAATGTTCGACAAGGACATGTGGGAGTTACACTCTAAGATTAAACCTCTGCATACGGTAGCGTTTCCCACGGAAATAATACTTGCCCGTTAGACATTCGGAAAACATTGCAGGATAGAGTAGACCTACTGGTTCGTATCTTATTTATGTATGTTTCGAAAACGGAATTTAGTATTCGCTCTGTGTAATTATCAGTGGCGTAGCGTCAATGTAAGCTAAAAAGCTCAGCTTCCCCATTTAATAATAATTTCATAATAAACCTGCAGTCTATGGACAAAATTATTTATTAATTTTAATAGAATTTATAATTACGCGTTAAATATTGTGATGCGGCAGCTCAGGATGATTTGTGATGCAGCAGTAAACTAGAAGCCTGCACACACTAGCTTCCTAGCAGACTGGTTTCTTACACTCATTCTTCTGTGTAACCCACCCCACATATTTTCCATCCCTTTCTAACTAAACTACCCTGGTCGCAAGGCTAGCAAGAAGCTAGCTTTAACATTTAAAAGAAGTAGTTTCCGAGTTATCCCTTTTCTTCAGTTGTGTTCAGTTGAAGTGTTAGTGTACATTGTGGCTGATATAATGAGTGAAATAACAGTTCCTGACACCAATTTACTTGAATTTTTTTTAGGACAGTTCTATTATCAAGACTGACTTACGAACAAAAGTGTGATCTAAAAAACAAATGACCGACTCCCTTGCTGTCAATGAAGGACACAACCAAAAGACAGATGCATACATACGTAATGGTACTAATACTGTATCTATTGACCGTTAATATTGTGATTCCTCTAACTATAACAGGGAGTGAGCTAATGTTGTACATATACGTGTCTATTTGTTAGAGATATGTGTAAACCGTGAAATCATATTTTACTACGTACCATTTGAGGTTATGCCTTATTGGTGTTACGAGGTTCCAACCAATCTTCGACTGCTGACTTGACATTGACTACTATTTATTTTAAGACTATATTTTTGTAATACGTTTTCTCATATTGCATGAAAGACAAATTGAATTAGCTTTCCCTGCTCAAAATTTCATGCTACGCCACTGGTAATTATTACACCCAATTTAACTGTGCATTAAATAAATGCTCTTTTCTGTATTTATTTTAGTAGGTTATTTTACGACGCTGTATCAACATCTAGGTTATTTAGCGTCTGAATGATATGAAGGTGATAATGCCGGTGAAATGAGTCCGGGGTCCAGCACCGAAAGTTACCCGGCATTTGCTCGTATTGAGTTGAGGGAAAACCCCGGAAAAAACCTCAACCAGGTAACTTGCCCCAACCGGGATTCGAACCCGGGCCACCTGGTTTCGCAGCCAGACGCGCTGACCGTTACTCCACAGGTGTGGACTCTTTTCTGTATGAAAATGAAACTAAAACACGTTTCTACGCAAAAATTCAAGGCCAGGTATAATTTCTGGGGCTTGCCTGAGCTGTCTCGCGAGCCATAGGTCACGCACCGCTATTCTAGTTTATATTCTGTTCGATTATTTGGGCACCCTTAGCGGAGCCGGGATTTTAATAACAGTCCTGTCAGAGTCAGTTGCGGCTAATGAACCGTGTTCTGGAATATTATTTTGATGGCCATCATTCTTTCCATCTCCTACCCACAGGCAGTCTACTGTCTTCTTTGTATCTTCAGTCGAAAATAGACGGGGTCCGGCACTGCAGCATCATTACAGGGGCTTCCTGCTATACACGACTGCCCAATACCAAAACAAGTTACGCATCTTACCTAAGGATTTAGTATTATACGGTAATTTTACAAAACAATTGAGTTTACTTTCTCATTTTACGACTGTATGAAAAGTAACGTGGTGCTGTGAAAACGAACGCTGATAAAAGCTTGAAGTAAACTGACTTGATGAATTCGGATCTTGTTATTTCTCTATTCATGTATTTCGCCATTTTCTTTGTCTAAAATGTATTCTTTTCCTGCGATACATTTCTTTTTTTAACTCATTATTTTTTACAGGAAATAGCCTATACATTATATTTAATATCTATAAGATGTAAACAGTCCACACCTGTGGAGTACGGCTAGCGCGTCTGGCCGCGAAACCAGGTGGCCCGGGTTCGAATCCCGGTTGGGGCAATTTACCTGGTTGGGGTTTTCCCTTAACCCAATATGAGCAAATGCTGGGTAACTATCGGTGCTGGACCCCGGACTCATTTCACCAGCATTATCACCTTCATTCCATTCAGACGCTAAATAACCTGAGATGTTGATAAAACGTCGTAAAATAACCTAGTAAAAAAAGATATGAATATAAGTATGAATATTAGATTTAATACTATGAAAGAAGGAATTTACACATTACAGGACACTACTATGTATCCCTTGCTATACCATAACCAGGTAAAATCTGGAAAGCCAATTTACGTAGTATACTCTATGAAGTCCTGGGACCCAATTTATCAATTAGAGAAGCATCACCTTTTTCTTGGAACCCAACTTAAATAGCCCTGTGCCGTGCTGTCTTTAGCCTACTAGTTTAAAATTCACATCGTATACGTCAGGTATGCTCAAAATTGTAAAAGCCCCGATTACACGGATGATGCTGCACTGCATAACACACACTGTGTACGGACTGGGCTCCGCAACTACACTGCAGCACCGCCTGTGCCATCGCTCTCACACTCTTACAAATACGGATAATGAACTGAATTTGAAAAAGGAAAGAGTATACACTGTAATAATCAGTTATTACATTATTTATTATATTTAATATAGTTATGATATTATTATATCATAGGTAATGTTATTTTCATATTCCACCATACATTGCGGTCTATCCAACATGTTCATTCTTTTCTGCAAGTAATCGGAAATCTATTTTCAACGAATCTAGTGAAATTTACAGATGGCTCAGAAGATGCTCATCTGTTAATCGGGACCTATGTTTGGATTTAGCAATCTTAATTTTCGAAAATAGTTCGCACACGTAATGTCGAGGCAAAGATAGTTAACATAGTGGCAGCGAATAAGCTCATCTTGCGATATTTCGTTTTGTTCATTTTTTAAATACTTCTATGCTTGTCAAGTCATATTCTCTGCATTTAGTTCTGAATTCTACGTTACTTTGTAAATCAATTAACTCGTCTTGGAACTAAACTCTCAGGGATTGCACTAAATTTACTATGAAGGGATTAAAAAAAATATTAATATCACTCTCCATACGTCTAAAATGACTAAATCAATGTTTTATGAATTCACATTTGAGTCGTTCCAGTACAGAGGTATAATAACTATATTTTGTTCAGGCTCTATACATCTCTCTACAAGTTCACTATCCGTGAAGGGTTTTAGTGCCTTAACTAATTCCCAACATATTACATAACTTACTCCTAAACTTAGACTCTGAATTGTTCGACTCTCTTCAATGTTCGGTCTTTCATGAAGTGCTTTCAATTCTTGAAACTGTACTGCCTCTGAAAAATTATTTTATCATAACATGTATTTCTGTTGGAATAAAATCGACACAATAATACTAATAATAATAATAATAATAATAATAATAATAACAACATTGTTATATGAATACATATTACAGAAAACAGCTTCCTTGTCACTTCGCCATGTTCTGGATGGCAGAGTTTATACTGTCGTTTTATGTTGCTCAGCAGTATTCCTGATAGTACCTTACAACATAGTAAACACTTTACGTTTTCACCGGAACACACAACAAAAATAATCTTCCTCCCACTGTACGGAATGATCGTTTGCTTACAGAAGATTTTCACTTGTCATTGTCCCGCACTGTTCGTACGTTACTAAGTACTTGAACTGCCTTCCGCAGTCATCCATCGAGCTTCGAACGAGGAATAGCACACTCTACATTGGAAGGTTGTGATTACAGAATGTAATCGGGAGTCAGAGAATGAGCATACCTGGTTTACGTCCTGTACTTCTCCATAAATATTCTGTTGAGAGCAGCAATTCTTATCTATAGAATTCTTCAATTCGACAGCATATTTGATTAAGTGGGCTTGCATTTGAATGCATGCAAAACTCGTTATAAATTTAGTAATATCTAAACTACATTTGTACAAAAAGTTGCAGCCGTAATGTCTTGTAAATAATCTTCTAGGAATATTTTAAGGTGTAAAATATAACTTTCAGGTAAATAGTTTTTTCTATACTCACTGTTACATATTATGTTTAAATTTAAATATTTGGGTATGAGTACACACATATAAAAGACAAAATACGCGAGGAGCTTGATATTAATTGCAAGGGGCGGCTTTCAAAGGGGAGCTGCGGAGCTGCAGCACCCCCAGACATTTGTGGCTCTTGTCTCGTTTTATGTTGTGAAATACATTTATTATACAGTCTCTATTTAGCGGATCGAATTTTTTATAAAATTTCGCTCATTGACATGCACGCAATCGTTAGTGAAGTCACTTCCTCCCCTGGTGCTGCCAGAGCGAAACCAGAGACAAGGACTATGGCTGAAGCCACTTCCTCCCCTGGAGCTGCCAGTCTCGTCACGGATGCTTTGCGCGTTAGTTTTACTCCTCCCCCTACTGCCCCTTGCCGCTAATCCAGAGTTTCCAGGCGCTGCAAAATTTGCAGCAGTTTGTCAGTAGCGCGCAGTTTTAAATACATTTTCTTTAATGTTGTGAGTATAACAATTGCAACAATGTTTAATTCTGTACAATATTTACAGTCTATTCAGTTCAGTACCTTAACAATTCAGGAGAAATGTGAAATTAAGTGCCCATCAGTTGAATCTCATAATAGAAAGAGCCGCTAAACAAAATACAAATGCTCGCATATTTTTTTGCTAATTTATCAAGTATCCCTGCTTTCTTCTCTCGATCTCCACAAAGTCTGTATTAGATTAATGTGTTTCAAAGACAATTCCATCAACTGGGGCAACAAGATGGAGTTTTAAAATAAGAACAGTAAATGTTGTTCATGAGAAGAAGGAGCCATTGCTAGAATGTTTTCAATCCATAATGGAATCTGAAACATCTAACAACATCACGATAAATGAGGCAAGCACGGGAAAATGCACAGTTGAGCAGCGAGATCTGTGAAAATTAAAACCCTAAAAAGCATCGTAAGGTCGAAGGGATTCAGACAAGGGTTGCGGCAGCCAAGGAAGTGTGTAACCTCATTATCACACAAGCTAACGTCTGATATTATCTTCTCTTCTGTGTCAAGAAAAATTTGAATGCTACAAAAGCTCATTTCCTGAAAATGACCTAAATGTATGTGTGAAGCTTTTTCCAATTTTCGATAAAGACAAACTAAAAACGGAACTCACTGTGTTGTATCAGAGACAAGAATTCAGAAATATCAGTGACGCAGTCAAGCTCTTGCAGTTTCTTCTATCTGAGAACTTGCAGGCTTCATTTTCAGAAGTCGTGAAACTACAACGCATATCTATCACCATGCCAATGACAACTTACGAACCAGAACGTTGCTTTTCGTGTTTGAAGAGAGTAAAATCGTGTCTTAGAAATACGATGAGAGAAGTGACCGCATTAGCTATGTTTTCCATTGTAAAAATTATGTTAAACGACATACCGGATTTTAATAAGAAGATGATTCAAAAGTTTGCAACCTACAAGACAAGGCGCATGGAACTAATCTTTAAATAAAATAAGTTGCTTGGTTTATTTTTGTATGCAGCTCCCCTTAATTCAATACCCACGAGCCGCCACTGATTAATTGGTAGTTCTGAATAAGATAACATTTAAACTTGGCTATCATAATAGTGTTTTTGCGATTAGTATATAAAAATAATTTTATTTGATGAATCATCTAAAGTTTTCTTTCTTACTTCCTCTTTTTAACCTCCTATTTTTCTACAGACGGTGGAGGGAAGCGTATATAGCTAAGGACTAACACTTCACGGGAACATATAGCAAGGCTCCCTACTCCTGTGGTCAGTTCGGTGCGGGGCTACCACTGAGACAACACAGAACAACTTAATGATAAGGAACAAACACTTAGTCTCGTGGACGGTAGATAAATCTCATCCATTGTCCACACCAGGAATCGAATCACGGACTACTTTGTTGAGAAGCGAACATGTATTCACATAGCCACAACGGTGTAATAAAATAAGAGGTTCAGACAAATTTAAAGGTGTATTTTTTTTCATGTAGTAGGCCTATGTAATAGTAATTAAGTGCTGTCAAAAACTATTTACTTAATAGTAAATTTTTGTCACCTTAAAAATAAGTTATACTCATAAATGCTTTATTATAACGTTGTAAAATTACACCCAAAAATTATGACTGTAAGTTTTTTGCGTCTTGTGTTTAAATATTATTATTGTTATTGTTATCCAAATATTGAAACCCTATTTTACCTTTGGTATATTAGGGTTGTAGTTTGTTACATGTGAAATACATTATGTAGAGATAATACACAATTTTAAAGAAGTAGTAGTAGGCCTGAGTCATAGTTACAATATGAATACACTAATTAATAGACAGTAAACAATACTAAATACATTATGCAATAATTACTTTCAGTTAACACAAAATGAAATAAAATTAGAAATTATAATCGAAGGTGTAGAGAAATTGCAAGAATATTACATAAATCTGCGATTTTATACATAATTTTAAGCAATAGTAAAGTTATAATGCACAAAATTGGCTTAGTTACAAATTAAACACCTATTATATAGGTGGTTTGCGATAGTAAAGAAATAAAAACAAAATTACTTACGGTTACAAAATATATACCTGTCATCAAATACTGAACAATAGTAAAATCTATAATACAAACATAGTTATTGTTGTTATTACTATTATTATGTCGCAAAGAGAGACACCTTGTTTTAGATAGTGCACTAGGATTTTATATTATCATTCATTTACATATAATTAATAGCTACAGTCTTGCGTGGATGTGGTTTATAAACTCTGTGAATTGTTTATAACAACATTTTTTCCTAAGTAAATAGTAAAGGGGTGTGCAGTAATTTAAATTGCAGTCCGAGATATGATATCTTAAAAAATGTCTTTTTCTTTCGAACACCGGACAGTGTGTTTAAATATTAGCAGATTTATAATATTTTCTTTTCATTCGTTCACGAACAAGTTCCCTTAAGGCATTCAAGACTTCAAAAAGATCAGTATGAAGTCTTTGCAAAAAGATATTGTAAAGATAAAATTTACAAGTACCTTATGCCTTTTGGTTTTGTTTCTTTTTTCTGTCCATGTGGATTGTTAGTTGTAGAATATTTTTGAAATTATTTTTTTATTTACCGGTTTTATATGCTTTTTGAGGGTATAATACACATTTTAACCAGTTCGTTACCCTCGCGTGGAGTCTTGTATACACCAGAAGACGCAGAATTGAAGCAGCGCTAAGAGAAATTGAAGAACGAAGGAGAAATCCATTCCCATTTGCGTTTGTTCATTACACGTGTTTACCGGATATCGAAAGCAGACCTTCGGGATAGGGGACCTGTGTTGTGCAAGAGTGCGGCTGCTGGGGAGGAAGAATTCAAGGGCAGCTCCGGAAATCGATTTCACTTCCTCACAGTGTCTTGTGGCGCCCGCCTTGGAGGTCTGTTACTGACTCCTCGCGTATTTACTGGCAAATATCTAAAAATTGACGTAGATGGAAAGCCTGCAGTCACGGGGAGCTGAAGGATGTTAATGCTGTATTATAACGCTTTGTTCTAAATGGCTTGCTATTCGGAAGGTCGTGATTCAATCCTGGGCGTAGGACAGGGAGGAAAGGAGAGACGGGTGAAAGCAGAGGAGAAGAGGCAGGAGGAAATAAGGAGAGGAAAACATAGTTGTCGCCTGAAAGGAGAGATAACGGGAGATGATGAAGTAATCTGGAGAGAAGGGAAGGGACAGAAGTGAAAGAAAGGGAAGAAAACAGAGAAGATGAGAAGATCAACGAAAAGAAAATAAGAGAAAGGAAAGAAGGAGAACAAAAGCGAAATGATGAAATGGAGGACCAAGAGCATGAACCGAAATCGGAAGGAAAAAAGAAAAGAAAAAGTGAGGGAAAACTGCGGAAGATAAGGGAACTGAGTGGATGACAAAAGAAGCAGAACAAAGAAAAGAGATGCCAAAGTAACAGAGGAGAACAGAAAGGATGAGAATAGAACCGACAGGATGAAAAGGAAAGCAAGCGAAAGGAAGCAGAAGTAAGAGAAGGGAAATTAAAGAAATAGTAGCAGAAGGAAAACAATAGAATCGAAAGGATGAAAATGGAAGCGAATGGAAGAATAGGCAACGAAACGAAGAGAAGAGAAGGGAAGTAGAAGGATGTGGGGAGAAGTGAATAGATTAGAAGAGAAGCGAAAGCTAGAGAATAGAAGCGAAAGTAAGAAAAGATAAGCGAAAGGATTAGAAATTAAGCGAAAAAATGGGATTTAAACGAAAGGATTAGAAGAGAAGCGATAGAAAGAGATGAGAAGCGAAAGTGTTAGAAGAGCAATGAGAGAAAGAGAAGAGAAGGAAAGGATTAGAAAGTAAGCGAAAGAAAGAGGAGAGAAGCGAAAGGATTAGAAATTAAGCGAAAGGAAGAGGGGAGAAGCGAAAGGATTAGAAATTAAGCGAAAGGAAGAGGAAAGAAGCGAAAGGATTAGAAATTAAGCGAAAGAAAGGGGAGAGAAGCGAAAGGATTAGAAATTAAGCGAAAGAAAGAGGAGAGAAGCGAAAGGATTAGAAATTAAGCGAAAGAAAGAGGTGAAAAGCGAGAGGATTAGAAGAGAAGCGAAAGGATTGGAAGAGAAGAGAAATGGCTAGAAATTAAGCGAAAGAAAAAGGAGAGAAGCGAAGAAAAAGAAGAGAAGCGAGAGAAAGAGAAGAGAAACGAAAGGGTTTGAAGGTAAACTAGAGAAAGAGAGGAAAATAGAAAGAATGAAAGAGAAAAGAAACGCAAGAATTAGAAGAAAAGCTGTAGAAAGAGAAAAGAAGCGAAAGGATTAGAAGAGCAGCGAGAGAAATAGAAGCTAAAGGATTATAAATGAAAGGAAAGAAAGAGAAGAGAAGCGGATGAAGCGAATGAATTATAAATTTGCGAAAGAAAGAGGATAAAGCGAAAGAATTATGACAAGCGAGAGAAAGAGAAGAGAAGTAAGCTTATTAGGAAAGAAGTGAAAGAGAAGAGAAGCGAAAGGTTTGAAAAGAAGCGAGAGAAAAAGAGGAAAGGGAATATAGTAAAGAGAAGCGAAAGAAAGAGAAGATAAGCGAAAGTATTGGAAGAGAATAAAGAGAAGGGACGCGAAAGGATTAGAAAAGCGAAAAGGATAGAAATTAGGCGAAAGAAAGAGGAGAGAAGCAAAAGGATTAGAAGAGAAGTGAGAGAAAGACAGGAAAAGCGAAAGAAAGAGAAGAGAAGCGAGAGAGAGAGAGAGAGAGAGAAGAGAAATGGAGTAAACCGCTGTCTCTATAACAGTAATTTAAAATGCTTGTTTTGTTTTTACTTTCTTGTTTAATAAATACGGTGATTAGGCCTATACTGTGTAGTATCATTCGATACTATACAGTGTGTTCAATTAAAACAGGACCGCACACTCAAGAGTACGTAACTATGTGTATATTTTGTTTGTGGTTGTAGTGTATGTTGAACCGTAAGAACAACGCTCGTAACTGCCGAGGTTATATCTGCGTCGCCGGTGTGCCGGAAGTTTGTCCCACAGGAGTTCTTTTACGTGCCAGAAAATGTACTGACATGAGTCTTTCGCATTTAAGCACACTTAAATGTCATCGACCTGGCCCGGGAACGAAACCGTAACCTCGGGCATAGAAGGCCAGCGCTATACCAACTGCGCCAACCAGGCCGACCAGTCAGTTTAAGAGAGCAAATGATTGAAAGAATTTTAGTTTTGTCCTTTAAATGTGCAGAAATTGGTCTGAACAAATGTAACTTTTCGTTATGCATAGTAATTTTAAAATGTTACATTTGTTCGGATCTAATTTCTGCACATTTAAAGGACAAAACGAAAATTCTTCGAAGCATTATTTTATTATCATAATATACTGCTTCCTTAAAGTTACTGAGCAAGTTGGAAATTATATCAATGACTTTCCCAAAACACGCTATGAAATATTTCATATAAAACAATTTTTATCTCGGAAAGGAAGCAAAAACGAGCAAAATTGTATGAAACAGTTTTGTTTGAATTATCTCAAAGAATAACCCCCTGAATTTAATGATATTATTTACGGTTCATCGTGTGAATATATTTTCCTATTTCATTATGTAGACTATGAATGAATGAATGTTAGCCATGATGTCCCATGTTGGGCACAGGCCTCCTGTGATGGGGTTGGAACCCCCTCGACAGGGATGGCTCAAGTGTACTCGCTTGGTGAGCCAATCCAGGCGAGCTTGTCGTGTATACTACTTTTGTAACATGGTTAATAACCCTGTTCAACTTTAACTAGTCTCAGCACTCTGTTCTTTGTTCATTTTTTTTTCTTGCACTACACACATTATACTGACACTGGCACTTTGACAAACACTGATTGTTATTTACACTATTTACCTGACACTTTTTCAACACTGACTTTACTATTTACGAAACTTATCTTACACTTTCACTAATACTGACTTTACTATTTACAATATCTTAACACTGATTACGTTATCTATTTACAATGAGCTTCCCTAGTTCTTTCCTCAAAACTCTGTTCTTTGCTGTCCTCGACCATTGTTTCTCCACCTCTTTGGTAAACATGTCAGACCATCTGAGCCGTGGTCTTCCCTGTCCTCTCTTTCCGACGTAGGGGTCCCACATCGTGAGTAGGTTATGTACCTACATTAAAATTAGTAACCAAGCAACAATTAATTCTTGTGGACAAATGCAGTGAAACTAAGGAACATTATTTCCAATATATGCTTTAGTTGTCAATGGCGTGCCATCTTTTAAATTGAACGCTTCGTACAATTCTAAAGTTTTATTTGATTGAATTAATTCCAAGAACCGCCACTGCTTAGAAGTTACAGCAGCAGAGGCAGTTCTCGGACGAATGATTGAGCCTTAATGTAGATTTAAGATATAACCTGTATGTTAAGAGAAGTGGAACAGCCCATTCCTGTCTCCATGGCAGCAGTTTCGTCCAGTTGAACAGCTGAACGCTGCTACTATTCGATATGAGACTGTTGGCATGCACTTAATTTTCCCGGATGACAACAAACTTTATTGCAGGCGAATAAACAAAGAAGAAGAAGAAATAATAATTGAAATAAAAGTCGTCGTAGACATGACATAACAAGGTCTGTCCTCTCCGCGATTGACAGTCCAATTCTATCTTGTTAGATTCGGGCCGCTGATTGGGCAGTGTACGTAGGAGAGAGAGAGCAGGTAGATAGACAAGTGGTAAGCGAATCTCATAAGGCAAGGGCATAGGGGTACTGCAGATCCCCCCCCCCCCATACCACCGCACGACGTCGTCCTATTGCTTCCTCGTTTCCCTCCCCTCTCCTGCAGCTCCAGCATCCCTCAGGACCACAACCCTTAATTGAACTGGACGCTATATATAATACGAAGGCCTTCGTGATGGAGATGGCATGAAAAATGAACGGACCCAAAAGATGAGATTTTCTCAATTTCCTCCGTGAAATTATACTCGAAAGAGAGAAAGAAAAGCCCATTTGTTCTTTTAGTTGTATGGGCCTGCCCCCAAGCTTCTCTTGCCTTCCCTCTCTCTCTCTCTCTCGCGAGTTCCCCTTCGCAGTCTCTTTCTCTTTTTTCTCTCTGCCTCTCGTTCTACTCCGCTCCCACTCCTGGCCTCTCTTTACCAGTAATAGGTTTCCTTTTTTGAAGGGTCAAAAGACATGATTTACTCTATCTCCAGCCTCAATCATTGGAGCCGGCCCCCTTTGCCCCCCTACCCGTCGTCTTAATTGCATGAGAAAAGGGGCGGCGGGGGTGAAGGATGGAGGAAGGGGTGGCGCTCAATTTCCACAGAGAGTGCAGTAGGGTGCTTCTATCGATACTGAAGAAAAGTTTATAGCAGAACAACTTTCTCAGGTTGGAGAATTGAGATTCTGTTAGACTGGTACACTAGGTGCGCTCCAAACCGCCTGCTGATAATCGTAGGTAATATTACAGGATTCCTCATCTTGTCAATCATTCGCGAGCTCGTTGCTCGAGTAAATTTTCCAAATACAGTGAAACCGCTCATTTACGGACATCGAAGTGACGTAACAATCTGTCCGCATCTGGGAGGTGTCCTTTATTGGGAGGGAGGCTCCCCAATCCAACAGTAAATTTATAATATGCATTATGTATCCCTTCACGCTTTAAATGAAATGTAGGCTATTACTGTAGTTTGATTCTAAATACAGTATACTACTGTAAATTCTTTGCAACTTTGAACTACAGTAGATAAGACCGAAGAAGGAAAATACAGTACTGTGCCATGCAATTTTATTCTATATCTACAGTTATGCAGTACTGTAATTTACAGTTTTCAACTTAACCTTTACGTTCAGGTGCCATGTCTCTCGAAACAGAACAACTGATTGAAGTGACGAGAATAATCCTACTAACCCTATCATGTGTCGAATACAATTTCACGATCGCGGAAACCTTGGACTCATCAAACAGATTAAATTTTATGACTTTGTTTATCCACCCGCTTCCAGCTAACAAGGGGTAGCTGACTGGGCTAGTGGCAGCCTACGAGAGCCTTATTCTTGAAATCCAAGTTCTGTCCGCAGTCAGGAGGTAAAGCAAGCTTTAGAAGTGTGAAACAGCTGTCCGTGTCCGTGTCTGAGTGTGTCCGTAAACGAGAGTTAAATTTATCATTATTTCTATATTATTTCAGTTAGGTCGTAAAAATCTGTCCGTATCTGAGGAATGTCCGTATTTTGGGGGTGTCCGTAAGGAGAGGTTTCACTGTAGTTGAGAAGTGATATTTCAGTAAAACTAACTCGAAAATGTTAATAAATAAATAATAAAAACAAGATAACATATTACTATTAAGGAAATTCGGACCTTCCATTTTCGGTTATTTACGGTAATATCACAGTCAAGTATATACAGTCACGAAGCTCAATATGTAGTAAATATGCATCCATATATAGTTGCTAACCACTAGGATCGCTGCTATCGCCTCATTACAGACAATGCGAAATAGTACCTGCACAGTCTATTGTTTCTAGTACCCTCATAAACTCAAGCTTCGTAACTCGTATATACTAGACTGTGGTAATATATTTTCTGAAATGTTGTCTTTCCAACATGTATTAAACATATACACTACTCACTTGTAAAGAGCTAAAAAAAGAATAATTGTAAAAATCCTCCACATGAAGCTCGAATATACTACAAATTTTGAATGTCACCTTGAGAAATAAGGAAACATTTCATTGCCGCTTTCATGGCGTTATATTCTCCGGAATTTCATCTTTCCAAAGATATTTGAAATACAAGGTCTTTCATAATCACCTGAGTTCTCAGACAATTTTTTATTTTATATTTAAAGTCTAATATAATTTTACACTTCCAAAAATGTCACTGACATGAGGAAAAATGCTGAAAAAATTCTACAGGGTACAGTTAGGTCACAAATGTAGGTATATTATACTATACTTTGGGTCTCTGCACATACATCCTATATAATAATAATAATAATAATAATAATAATAATAATAATAATAATAATAATAATAATTATTATTATTATTATTATTATTATTATTTATTTAACCTGGCAGAGTTAAGGCCATGCGGCCTTCTCTAACACTCAACCAGGAGTAAAACTGCGTTACAAAAACACTACAAATTTACAAAGTACACTACAATTTTACACACAAAACTGAATAAGATAATAATAATAATAATAATAATAATAATAATAATAATAATAATAATAATAATAATAATAATAATAAGCGATCGGTTTGGAAGTAAAATTATATCTCGTGACCAGAATATTGTACGAAATGGAAATATAAAAATTGGAGATTTATCCTTCGAAGAGGTGGAAAAATTCAAATATCTTGGAGCAACAGTAACAAATATAAATGACACTCGGGAGGAAATTAAACGCAGAATAAATATGGGAAATGCGTGTTATTATTCGGTTGAGAAGCTCTTATCATCCAGTCTGCTGTCCAAAAATCTGAAAGTTAGAATTTATAAAACAGTTATATTACCGGTTCTTCTGTATGGTTGTGAAACTTGGACTCTCACTCTGAGAGAGGAACATAGGTTAAGGGTGTTTGAGAATAAGGTGCTTAGGAAAATATTTGGGGCTAAGCGGGATGAAGTTACAGGAGAATGGAGAAAGTTACACAACACAGAACTGCACGCATTGTATTCTTCACCTGACATAATTAGGAACTTAAAATCCAGACGTTTGAGATGGGCAGGACATGTAGCAGGTATGGGAAAATCCAGAAATACATATAGAGTGTTAGTTGGGAGACCGGAGGGAAAAAGACCTTTAGGGAGGCTGAGACGTAGATGGGAGGATAATATTAAAATGGATTTGAGGGAGGTGGGGTATGATGATAGAGACTGGATTAATCTTGCGCAGGATAGGGACCGCTGGCGGGCTTATGTGAGGGCGGCAATGAATCTTCGGGTTCCTTAAAAGCCATTTGTAAGTAAATAAGTATAATAATAATAATAATAATAATAATAATAATTATAATAATAATAATAATAATAATAATAATAATAATGTAAACAACAAGTAGGCCTAAGTAGAAATCAGACAATGTATAACATACAGAAAGAAAAGAAAAAGCATAATCAAATGTGAACAGCAGGTCAAAATAAATGAGACATACAAAGTATAAAAAAATAAGACAATTATTGATAATAATAATAATAATAATACACAACACAGAACTGCATGCATTGTATTCTTCACCTGACATAATTAGGAACATTAAATCCAGACGTTTGAGATGGGCAGGGCATGTAGCACGTATGGGTGAATCCAGAAATGCGTATAGAGTGTTAGTTGGGAGGCCGGAGGGAAAAAGACCTTTAGGGAGACCGAGACGTAGAAGGTAAGATAATATTAAAATGGATTTGAGGGAGGTGGGATATAATGGTAGAGACTGGATTGATCTTGCTCAGGATAGGGACCAATGGCGGGCCTATGTGAGGGCGGCATTGAACCTCCGGGTTCCTTAAAAACCAGTAAGTAAGTATAATAATACTAATAATAATAATAATAATAATAATAATAATAATAATAATAATAATAATAATACTAATAGTAGTAATAAAATAGTGCAGTACAAAGCAGATAATGAATACAATATTTTTAGGTACACACAGTAAGGAAAAATATGATTATATATAGCTCAACTTATCACATTATAGATATACCATTATCGGAAAATATTAAAACAAAAATATAAAATAAGTTAATTATCACTAGAACAAAAAAAATATGAATATGTGGAAACATGCATATACATATCATAGTCATATATGAAGAATGGTATAGCATATTACACTCTCAAGACTATACGGTAACAATTAGAGATGAACAAAACTAACTGCCGCTTCGCTCGCTGTGCACTTTGTACTTGTCTTTCGTGTCTCGTCTGGTAACACTTGTGCGCTTCGAATCTCGCTCATCATTCTGGAAATAGTATTTGGTCGACGTGGAAAGATTTCGTAACGTTATACATTATTGAAATAAATAACATTAGAGATGTTTAATTAATACAATAAGGCAAAAGAAAGCAGTATTACAGTTATCAAAATGTTCTGGATATTACCTATGGTTATATAAATAAAAAAATCTAAAATAAATTTGAATTTCTAAGAAAAATAAAACATGGCTTTAAATAAAATGTTCCGTTTTATCCATGTTGACTCTTTCGTACACTACTTTTAACACTTGAATATAAATAATTGATTAAATGGCGATCTTACTCGTGTTAATTATGTAAGCATGTGCGGCTTACAGCTGTTTCGGTGCTATTCGACACCATCCTCAGAGCCGTTTGCGTTTTACTTGAGATTATATATTTGATCTCAGACATATGAAAAAGAATTTTCTAGTCTTTTAATAAGGGCCTAATAATTAAATAAAGATTGGGGAACGGATTATTACACACTGAAAGGTAGAGATGATATTTAAAATAGGCCACTTGATTGTTTATACATATATAACATTTGCCAAAAAGGTGAAAGTTCAGTTTGGTATAAACAACTGTGACGATTCAAGGCTGCTTGACGTTCGAGAGTTGATCACTCCCGAAGTCCCGATGTCATGGAACGTTTACTTACAAGCAGTCAACGACAGGCAATTACTGTCGTGCCGGTTTTCGGCTTTGCAGGCGCTGTTAGTCTTCCATTCTCGCTAGTCGTTCATCTTTAGTAACAATTAAGAACATCTCTGAATAGAATAAAGAGGGGTAATTTGAATAATTTCAGACATTTTAACATTTTTCTTGGAATATACCAACATTATCGCTAATATTAATATGAACTGTTATACTTACATGTTTAATGAAGCAATAGAAATTTTATAAAATGAAAATTACTATAGCTGAATTCACAATTGAGCTATTCTATTTACCCGCAAATTTGTAGAAGACTTAAAAAATTTATGGTAATTTGGATATATTCTGAGGAAATATTAATAATACGAAATAAGATTAGAAAATGTTATTTTCAAAGTCAGTCTTCCTTTAATACTGGATTATAAGCTTCAAATAATTTAATTAACCAGGCCTAATCTTACACAATAATGAACAGCAAACATAAATGAAAAAATTGTCTCTTTTGTCAGTGTACTGAAATCTTTTACACATACCGACAGCAAACGAACTGCTTTTCTCCTTCTGCTCCAAAAGAACATTCGTGGTACCAAGTTTTCCAACTCTGACAACGAATCCAGTTCCCCTTTTTGGGAGAAAGTTTAGAATAATATTTTCTATTACAGAATCCACATTTCCAGTCATCTTCATTGCTTTAATGCTCTCAATCATCGTCACTGGATCCTTCCGTCACAAGCTTCCTTATTCGCATGACCTTCAGAATGCTCGGTTCTGGATCGTTATTTCATTTTTGTCTAAGGTCATTTTGGCCTTTCATTCTGTCTTGTAAAGAAAGACTGACTAATAAATAACTGATTATAAATTACTAATAATGTTGTAAATATGTTCTTCAAATTGCCCCTTGAATGACTATTCAAATTTCTCCGCTCATCGACAAAACAGAATTTGATCATAATACGAAGCTCTTATATAGGAACGCGTCACAACTCGGGATACCAACTGCTAAGACATCCTTACAGGTTAAAACAAGTGTACTGCATTATCACAAATTTTATACAAGCTTAATTAAATGAAGTAAAATAATACAAGTTGCCATTGGATAGGGATTTTGCTATACGCCTTTCAACAGAAAAAAAATATATATCTAGTTTATAGATTTCCAGTTCAGCTTGAAGGATTTGATTTATAAAGAAAGGGTTCACAAAGACCACCTTCTTTTTACTACCTATCACTTTCAACGTGGCGTTGCGCGTTTTGTCTTAATGCTGCCTAAACCTTAGCATTATCCACATTTCTCCGTTATTCAAATTACCCCTCTGTATTCTATGTCATGTATCTTTTAAGGCCAAATGGTATCACGCGTAAGAACGTACATCAAGTTGTAACAGTGCTGCGTTTCAGTACACTTAGAATGTATATTTCGTAATTCAGTGCAATTATAAAATGTGACATAGTTCCAATTGGTAAGGTCCACCGTTGTGACTGAGAGGTTAGCGAGTCTAACGCCGAACCCAGCGGTCCCGGGTTCGATTCCCGGTCAGCACGAGTTGCCTGGGTGAGGTTTTTTCAGGGGTTTTCCCTCACTGCTATGGATAAATATCAGGTAACTTTATCAGGCGTTTGGAACCCCACTCATCTTCGCCACTTCCTTTCCTCCCCCATCATCCTTTCCTTATCATCCCGTTTCTGGTTTTTCAGATCACTCTACAGGCGGCCTCTCCGAACTTCTGGCTCTCTCAACCGGCCTCCGTGGAATATAGTTAAGCCACGTTGAATGGCTTCTGCAATGGCACCCGAGGCGTACCGACTCGGGGGAGGAGTTTCGCCTCGGACCGACAGGGGGGCCTTGGGGGAAGTTGCCGAAGCAAGAATGGTATATGGATTTCTGTTGGCTGCAGAGACCGGTCGTTAGAGAGTCATGTGGTTGGGTTGGTGCGCGTAGGGGATCTATGGCACGCAACTCATTTCATATTGAGGGTTAGCGCAATAGATCTCAACAGGTCGCAGTGCTGGGTCATCCGTGCCCCCCCCTCACTTAAATTCCATTCCATTTCATTAAAATTGTAAGTTATGTATTTTTGTTTTATTTTATAAGTATAATGCAGACATGTGAAACATCGCAACTTGTGCCTGTACTATGTAAATTATTAAAATAAGGTTTTAGTACAGATCCAGAAACAACATTTGGGCCACCTGAATTTTCAAGTTTCAGTTATAACATACTGCGCATGCAGTACAAAATTACATTTTATGTACTAGAAGTGTTATATATTTGTAAATGTAAATATTATACTAGTGGCTTGTGCAGCAAATGCTGCAAACTAAATTCATTAGATGTTCAAATGAAAATTTTTCAGATTTATTTTAATGAAAAATGCCAGACATTTTGGAAGTTATTTGGTTCCATAATAATGAAATATACTCCCTCTGAATGTTTTTTTATGCCAAATACATTTTTTCTTAAACCTATACACCTTCAGTTTTTGAGTTTGAACGCGAAAATGCAAGTAACAATGTCAGGACGATCAGTGAGTTTTTCATTTGGGAGTAACGCAGTAGTAGCTATTTCAGACCATTGTGGATTGTAGGTGAAAGTTAAAAAAAAAGTCAGGTTTGCTATGCTTTCGAAAAACATAGCATCTTGGTATAGCTGATGCATGTTTCGTGAACTACCTTAAAATGTAGAGGGTAAAATCATTTTATCCTGCTGAGAAATCTTGCTGAAATGATCGGGAGACTACAAAATCTTCTAGGCCTCTATTTTATCAGTAAGTAATACCTTTTGGTATTTCGTTAGGAACTCTAATTTTTGCGCTCTCTCGACCCAATACTGAAGAGAATCACGCATATAAATATATAAACACACTGCCATTAAGTACACGAAAAAGATCCAACCCCACTTGATTAATAACTATAGAAATATTTTTTATTTTTCATAACAATATTATTATCTTACATAACTTTTATAGTTTTCAGTAACATATACAATATACTACATAGCTACCACTCAGTAAATTATAGAAATGAAGATCTAATTTAAGATATTCTCTACATCTACTTATATAACCCCAAAACGTTTTACTTTCATATCATCAATATAGCATTAATATGTATAATTAATGAAAAATAATCACATCATGGCATTAACTACAATAATATTTCATTTCTAATGGTAATAATGTCGTCAAACCACTCAAGTTTTGTAGTTTTTAATATCCAATACATGGCTGTACTCAGAAAATTACACGCCACAGAATCAGACCTGTAAATTATATTTTTAGTAAGTCTTGAAGTTTTTCATAACCAATTGAATTTGATCTCTAAATAAGTCAGCAATCTTGCAGATCATGGCCTTCTTGTAATATTGTTTACTGTAGTGTTTTGTTTTATTCTGAAATGCAATTAGTTCTCAAAACTGACGAAAGATGGATTTTGGAAAATAGGAAAATTATGTAGGAAAACTAATGCTTCAGTGAAAGTTACTATTTTTGTGAAAATCTTTGGATGCCAAGCTTGAAACTGATGGGCCATTCATTAAAATCTGTTCAGCTGTTTTCCCGTGATTTCCATTACCAGTTCAAATTATATATATATATATATATATATATATATATATATATATATATATATATAGATTTTCCACTCGACTGTATTTACGATCAGCATGTTTGCAGCGTGCAGTACTGCACTTTCACCCTCTCCTTCTTACTATAGAGCAGAATGGTCTATGTTCAGTTAACGTTATGTAGCAACGTACCCGTTTGCAAGTTCTAGAAGAATTTCTTCACCACGGAATTCTTCATTGTAAGAACCTCCAAATCCCGCATTTGATTAAAGTTACACTCATCTACTGTACTATCGCCATGTTCCATTCTGCATAGAAGCCGTGAATTTTCTACAAGAGGTCTTAGGACAGTCGCCCAGCTGAGGGGAAGTTGTTCAGAGTCAACGTTCTGTCCTTCATTTCCCACCCCTCAAAGTAAAACAACACTAGGGTAATTGTCGCTACAGCAGAAAGTGAAGTATCGAGGGTTGATTCAAGAATCCTATAACAAAAGTCATTGTGGGTAATGAACTTGTTGTATAGTCTTTGGTCACATTTCCATTGCGGTTCTGTAGTTATGAAGAGAAGAACACCCCCATCAGCTGTTTGATCCCTCGTTTTGTACTGTAGCCGGCAAGAACGGTTGGGGTCCACCCCTATCGAGTAATTGTTAGAATGTCTGACCGTGAAACGAGCGGGCACGGGTTCAAATCCTGGTTGGGACAAGTTACCCAGTTCAGGTTTTTCCGGGATTTTCCCTCAACCCATTAAGAGCAAATGCTGGGTAACTTTCGGCGCTGGACCCTGGACTCATTTCACCGGCATTATCACCTTCGTATCATTCAGACGCTAGATGACCACAGCAATTGATAAAGCGTCTTAAAATAACCCACTAAAAAGAACGGTTGTGACTATTCCACTTATACGTTAGTCATTTCATTTAACCAATCATAATATGTAACAGAATGTTAGATATCTACCAATTATGATGTACTGTGCATCGATAAGCGCTAGATTCAAGTAACAATACGACGTCCGGAAGATTTGGTCAAAAGATGAAATGAATATTACAACAATTCCTGAAACTTACTTCCGCATTGTCTGGAGTTTACCGTTATAATGTTGACTATTACTTGAATGAGTTACTGGCCAATTGGTAATAATTCCAAAAACTTCCTCGACGAAACTTTCTCAGAATGATAACTGTTAACTGTTCCAGAACATCTCGTCCAACGCGTTTCGTGCACAAATATTTAATCCATTTTTTGTGTTTAAAAGACATTTGATCCAAAATTCTTCGTCCACAGGTGCAATTTCTACTCCAAATTACGTGCAAGAAATGTTATATCCAGAGATATTTTGTCCAAATTTTTTCGTCCAACACTATTACTTGGAGCAAAGTTGGTCCATTATTTCGTCGATTTTATTAGCTGCCTAATGCGTGTAATTAATAAAATATCTCCTAAATTTTTTCCAATTGAACGAATATAGTCAATGGAATTGCGTTTGAGCAGATTTTGCCACCTAGAAAAGATTTAATAATACGTAGAAATGTGTTCTAAGATTTGAAAACTACAAGGACGAAGTATGAACGCGGATTTAATTTCACAGCTTATTTTAGTTCTTGAATTATACCCATACGTGAATCATTTATGGTAAGAAACTCCCTCTATATTTAATTTATTCTCAATTTTTCTGACTTAAATTTCATATAATGAAGTTTAAAGCAGTTTTATTTCCCTACGAGACACAGATACGCTGATGTTTTGTAAATCTTTTACTAATTATCATTCCTAACTATTTGTGTTACGTTCTTTGTTGCCTGAGTAAATGATTTCTGAAAATTCCTCCACCTCGTTAACATTTAATGATATTTTGTATTTATATTAGTTCCCTAACTGCTGATAACTAATTAAAATTCGTCTGAAATAAGTAGCGGAATCCGCTGTTTGTTTATTTCATATTTAATTTGTTTAGCACAACAATGCAATGAAGACAGTTGGGTCCATTACAGGAATTGACGCGTGATATTGAGACATTCAGCAGGAAAAATACGTTAGCTCTCAGAGGCACGGTAGCAGTTAAAGTTGTATTTTTTGTTTTAAGAGTTTAATTAATTTACTGGAACAAAGAAAGAGATTCAAAACATTCATTACAATTACAGGAAGTGACTCGTGATAATGAGTCAATAAGAAAAGAGTTGAAATAACAGTTACCGATAAGAACCGTGTCTTGAATTTAATTAGCTGTTCATTTGTTTATTTTTGGTTCCGCTTCAGTTGTGGATTTATGGAGCGTTTATGGGTTGTAGCACGATGGCTGTGCTTTAGCGAATTGGAAAGTTGGAGTTCTTGGGCTTGAGGAGATATTTTTTAGCAAATGTTATTCGTAGAAGAGAATGTAATCGAGATTTTTATAGTTATCCTATCGACATTATAACAGAAGTGTAAAGGAATAATTATAAAATATAATATAACTTATCACTCGTAAATTTTGTAAATTTTAGTTTCGACATAAAATATTACGTACAAAAGTTACTGGAAATAATTTAAATAATATTATGCTGTTATTTAATTAAATTTATATTCAGATGTACAAGATGTGAAGATGTATTTTAAATGAGATCTCATATTAGTGTTTATTTATGTTCTGCATTAAATTTTGTTTGAAATCATAAATATTTTTATGCTCGACCATGCCGAAATGTAGTAATTATACACCTGGTAGCAGTTCTTTAATGCATGTCATTAAAGTTCAGGTTTTCGATTATTCTCAGATATGCAATCGAAAGACGAGGGAAACGTTACGGAGGCTGGAAATCCAATACTGTCGCAGAAGGTTATGTTCTGTTACTATAATAATTAGCGTTAATTGTAAATAATATTCAAATAAATTCAATTTGTCATCTCGTTTTTCAATTCTAAATCAATTTCCAGGTTATACATTCTCTGCATTACATCAAGGTCAATGACATTATTGTTCCTCGGAAAAAAATCAATACTTTCGCGTTTGCGCACATCTCACAATTCACGAGCTATGAACAAGGTCACTTCCGATCTTCTGTCAGATACAAATAAAATGAATACGTCTGAATAATTTCAAGTTAGAAATATGGTCGAACATAAAAAGTCGTATGAAACTTGCCTATAATGGTAATTAAGACGCTCGTATGAAAACAAACATACTTGCGTCTTAATTACTATCATTATAGGCTCGTTGCATAATGTACTAAATTAATACGAAAGAAAATGCTTTTAATATTAATCCAATTTTTCCAGTGTATTGAAACCTTGCACAAATTAACTACGTGTCTTCATATAAATGAAGAAAGTAAACCAATTGCTAATATAGCAAAATTTATTCCTGGATTTACAAACGCTCCCTTTTTTCTTCTTTCATGACAAATGTTGTGCGAAATTATACCAAATCCTGATAGTATAAAGTCAACCTCTTTACGGGCAAATCGACCCATAGAGTGGTGAAAAGTTAGGCTAAAGGTCTCACCTTTATAGACAATCGGCATTAGTAGCAGTAGTAGTCGTACTAGTCGTAAGTGCTCGCCGCCTTTATCCCCGAAAAAATGTCCCTGATATTAATTTCTGTTGAGACTGAGTAATCCCCAGGGCCGTAGTTCGACCGCAAGGATTAATGGAGAAAATTCATAATCTTCTGAATTTGTAGCGTTACAACTTAACCGATCGCGCTCTTCGTATAAATTAGGACAAGAAATTAAACATAACACTAACATTATAACAAGTCCACCGCTTTGGAGTGACGGTTAAGTTTAGCATGTCTAACCGTGTAATGAGAGGGCCTGGGTTCGAATCCCGCTTGGGACAAGTTACCTGGAAGCCAAGAGGAAGACAGCAATTGCAAAGGAAGCTTTTAATAGAAAAAGGAGCATCTTCTGGGAATCTCTGGAAAAAGAACTGCTTTGTGTGGAGTGCGGCATTGTATGCGGCAGAAACATGGACATTGCGACCAAGTGATGAGAAGCGAATAGAAGTATTTGAAATGTGGATATGGAGAAGAATGGAGTGTGTGAAATTGACAGACAGAATAAGAAACGAAGCTGTGTTGGAAAGAGTGGGTGAAGAAAGAATGTTGCTGAAATTGATCAGGAAGAGAAAAAAGGAATTGGCTGGGTCACAGGCTGAGAAGAAACTGCCTACTGAAGGATGCACTGGAAGAAATGGTGAACGGGAGAAAATGTGGGGCAGACGAAGATATTAGATGATAGACGACATTAAGATGTACGGAGACTAAGAGGAAGGCAGAAAAAGGGAAGATAGGAGAAAACTGGGTTTGCAGTAAAAGACCTGCCATTTGGCAGAACACTATTTATGTAGTGAAGAATCAGTAGAACGGAGAAAAATTCTCTCCAGCACCGGAACGCGATCCCGGGCTTCCAGCTTTACGTGCTGGCGCTTTATCCACTAAGCCACACCGGATTCAAGTTCCGATGCCGGATTGAATCCCTCTCTTTTTTAAGTTCTACGTACTGTGTTCGCCTTTGTTGGCCTACCCTCGTGCATAAAACTCCAGCACGTAAAGCTGGAAGCCCGGGCTCGCGTCCCTGTGTCGGGGAGAATTTTTCTCCTTTCTGCCGATTCTTTACCTTATGAAAACGCAGAATTACTGCACTGAAAACTCCGTGTGTACTTCGGTACATTATAGCAGAGACCTGCACAACGGCCCAGCCCATGGGCTGCTTCCGCACTGTACCGCACTGGGCTTCACAGTGTCGCACGGAACTAGCCCGTGACGTCACCGCACCGCACTGCACGGGCTGCTTGCGGAGCGGTTTTGTGCGGTGGCTTGAATCAAGACATCGAACCCATGTTTCCGCTTCTATCAGTTACTTACGAATTGAGTTTGCGTGGACTTCTGCTTGTGTGTGCGGTTCGATCAACGTTCAGCTACTGTTTCAAACGTTCTCGTTTTAGTTTCTGATTTATGTTTTTCAAGATGAGTGCAAATAATGGTGGATAGCAAAGAAAATACAGTCCCTGTGATGAAGGTTTTCCGGATTGAGATGCCGTGGTCTACTGGTAGACTGTTAGACCACGACAACTCAGCCCGAAAAACCTACATCACAGACATCGGCGTGAAAACACATATTCTAGACTGCAGTCTATCTAGAGAAAAAGTAGTGAAAGAGAAAATCGCTGCTAGAGAGTATAAAACAACAGAGTCGAATGGAAATTAAAAAAGTATCATAGGGACAGTTTTTGAATCTGTGTTTGAAGCAGTGGAAAATAATTTAATTTTGTAATGTGTCCGGTATGCGGGTATGCTCATGCCTCACGCCAAGCGAAAGAACAACAAATACGCGGAAGCAGAAAAGCAGTAGAATACAATCAAGTGGTGGGTTGATGCTTGAACAGTGCGGTGGGCTACGGTGGGCTTTGAAGCTCAGTGCGACGGGCTAGGAAGCTGCCCCGTCAGGCAGTGTTGGTCTTGGGTGCTGGGCTGCTGATGCATGCGGACTGGCAGCGCTGAGCTGTGGGCCAGCCTGTAGGACTCTGCATCATAGTAATACTATGTATGTAAACTGAAACTGAGTTTAAATGTAGTTGGATGAAGTGGGCCAGAGTAATGGTTGGTGTTTAAGTTATTATCAATATGTACTTATCGGTGTAAGGAGACGCACAGGAGGCGAATGTTCTGCAACGTGGTATTCTGCAGTGTGTTTCTGCGGTAAGCGTAGCACTAGCAATTCATATCATAGGGAAACCAAGGAGACCGCCGCACTCATCTGCCCTAATGGATATTCGTGACAATTTTCGTTAATGCCACATCTGAATAAAGCCTATGGGATGCAGTCTGCGATTGAAAGCGGTGCTAAGAGAAGTCATTTTCTGCGAACTAGTATTCTTCCTTAGAAACGCCCGCCGTGCTAACAAGGGGAAGGGGAGGATGACAGTGTCGGTCCAGAATGGCGGATATTAAGGAGTGGTGACCCTGCACGAGCCGCGGGGGGGGGGGGTTATGTTACTCTAACGTAATGTGGGCTGTCCTCACAACCTCTGTCTGCCTCTAACGATGCTGTATCAACTGAAGAGTGTACAGAAACTGTGATCAATAACATCAAATAAAAAAATTCCTTTTATTATTGCCTACAAGGTATGTAATGTTACACCGACGTAATAGGTTGCCTCAGAAATCTCTTTCTATCTTTAATAATGCTGTATCAACTTAGAAGTCTGCACACAGTTCTATGAGTAGAATCAACAGGGAAGTTTCTTCTTTTCTTTTTCGTGTCTTTGTAATACATAAAACAATATTACCGTATGTTATTATTCAGAGTGCTGCATTGGAGTTAAATCGCTCGCTTGAACTCGGTCGAATGTCGGACCCTCGAGTGAGGTAAGATCGGTCGTGATACACTCGTAATAAATAGAAGCGCAGTACAAGGTCATCTCACCGACATGTCTTATCTTGTATGGAAGGCGACAGATAAGATACACATATGTTTTGCTCACACGGTAAAAATAAGGCTTTATTTTCTGCGTTTATGACAAACGTTTAATGGAACGTACCAAAACAGGAACATGAAGTTATAAATATAATAATATGAAAAACTTCGATATACAGTTATTATTGCTAATTAATAATTATTCAATATTTGATTTACCACATAATATAATATGATAGGTCCATACATAGTGTTCCGCCTATATACTGCGACAATGTAGAAACGTTTTACAACATATTATTGATATAGCAGTAGATTAATAACAATATTAGTATAGAGATAACGTCATAGAAAATATAACAAAACGAATAATCATGCTGCACAATTGTTACAGACGCAAAGATTGATACACTAATTATTAGAGATTATTATTATTATTATTATTATTATTATTATTATTATTATTATTATTATTATTATTATTATTATTATTATTACTAGAAAACTTGATACGGTTCTTGCATTATTGTGATTGTGTTCTCCGTTTATAATAATTACATTTACATCCAATAACATCTATCAGATGTGGCAAAAGCAAAATAACTCTTGTATGGGGAAAAAAAAATACCTACGTCATTTATATTACATTTTAAAGCAAGTTTTGTAATTTTACTATGGAGAGGTTAGTTAAACACTGCAAAGTTTTGAAATGATACACATCTATGATGTTACTACACAGTTCATCACTGTAACAAGAACGAATATGTAACGCTCGGCTTATACCGTTCTAGGATTTATCGTTCGTGACAATTTTACCCATCATGCATGTGCGCTACCTATCGGATTATGCTATGAACTACTTGGCGCTCGAGCGAAAACGTCCGATGCAGACCTCTGTCATTATTATAAGGAAAATTGCTACAGTCTGAAACGTTTCGGTATGGATAATATTAATTTATTATTATAAAGCTATTATGATAGTAGGAAAAATTTCTTGCAGGTTATATTATGATTAAAAGATGGGAATTTCCATATATGACAATTAACAATGCATCTGAAAGGACAAATGAAAATCGTAGATGATTAAAATGGCTATTATATGGGTAAATCAACAGCGGACACAATGTGTTTTTTGGTACGCTAAATTTGAGTGTGTTAAAAGAGTTCAAAGGGAATTTCGACGTGAGTATGGTGTGTGCAATGTACCTAAATACGATTCCATAATGTTGTGGTATCGAAAATTTGTATAAACAGGTCCTATGTTAAAAAAAAAAAAAACATGCAGGAGATCGCAGGCGAAACCCAGTACGAGAAGCAGCTATTTCTTGGCTTGGTCCTCAAACTCCCCAGATCTAACCCCTCCTGACTTCTTCGTGTGCGGTTTTGTTAAAGACATTGTCTATTCACAGAAACTTAGGAACACAGATGGTCTGAGAGTAAACATTACTCAAACTTTTCAACAAATCACCCCTCTTATGTTACAACGGACATGGGCTGAATTGCATCACCGTAATGAGTTGTACAGGGTGCGCAATGGGGGTTATGTTGAGCTCTGAGGAATCTTCCATCTTTCAGTGTTGTATGCACAAAGTTTCAATAATAAAGCACAGTAGTAAGTGTTTTACGGTGTTTTTATTTTATCCATACCAAACGAATCACCCTGTAATTGAAAATATCTATTGTCTACATTTTTAAGCTAGATACTTATTATTTTGTAATCTCATCCTATTCCTATAAGTAGACTTATTCTCGCGTATAAGTATCATTATGATCACATGAATGGTTTTTGAATTAATGAAATTTTTAAAATACAAATTTGCATATTTTCAAAATATACACCTTGTACAGTATTTAAATTTCATGCATGACTTTATTTTTACATCTCTGATATTTCTTAGAAAATAACTGAAAAGACTGAATTTTGAATTTAAACATATCAATGGATAGAAGAGTTTTTAAAACTGTATTCAGATTCAAAATATAAATTTGTCTTGACTTTTAAGTGTTTAGAGAATGTGTATAATCATTGGTCCTTTAAATGTGGATTGGAATGAATGATTGGATGAGGAATAAACTGTTTTTTATTATTATTGTTGAATTTTATTTTTAAGTTAAAAAGCTTAAATTTATTTATGGAACCAGAAGACCCTATAGAATTTGTATATAAATTCATTTATTTATTTTCTTTGAATATTTTATTTAGTATTGGGATGATGGAAAGAATTAATTAACTCTTTTTATATACACACATTTATTTATGAATAGTTGATCCATTTTCGTTGATTATAAGATTAAATTATCTTAGGGATAACAGCGTACAGGGAGTGTTTTAAATTTTAGTAGTGAAGCGAGTGTATAGTAGTATAATATATCTCTTATTAGTGTCCACACTTGTGGAGTAACGGTTAGCGTGTCTGGCCGCGAAACCAGGTGACCCGGGTTTGATTCCCGGACGGGGTAAGTTACCTGGTTGAGGTTTTTTCCGGGGTTTTTCCTCAACCCAATACGAGCAAATGCTGGACAACTTTCGGTGCTGGACCCCGGACTCATTTCACTGGCGTTATCACCTTCATCTCATTCAGACGCTAAATAACCTAATATGTTGATAAAGCGTCGTTAAATAACCTACTAAAAATCTCTTATTAGTAGTGTAAGACAGTATGACCCGTAAATAAAGTAATTAATTTGGGGGGTTATTCTTTGAGGTATCTTAAAAAAAAGTTTATTACAATTTAGCTCGATTTTGCTACCTTTTCGACATAAAATTGTTTTTTATCGTACATTCCTAGTGTGTTTTGGGAAAGCCATTGATTTAATTTTCAATATACTCAGTCAGTTTAAGAGAGCAGTGTATTATGATGACTATTACACTTTTACTACATCATACTACTTTTGACCAATTAAACAGTACGGAAGGACGTGTTTTAACCAATCATGGCTGTTTATTCTATAATTTTATCACTTCCCTAGCATTTATTTATCTATCACTTCCATAGCATTTATGTGTTTTTATCACTTCCCTAGCATTTCTTTCTTTGTTTGCCAACATTTCAAACAACAAATTCTTTACGGTAGTATAAAACATGCTTTGCGATCTTTATTTGTTTCCCGCATAGATAGTCGACTGAAAATAACGGCTCCGTTCAAACGTTTTGGTGAAGCTAACATTAGTGAAATAGAATTTTAGTAAGTCAATTAATATCTATTTTATTATATTAGAGTCTGGCTGAGCGGAAGAGAAGGCCTATTGGCCTTAGCTCTGCCAGATTAAATAAATAAATAATTATTATTTTTATTATTATTATTATTATTATTATTATTAATACTTTATTTCTTTTAATCTTTATATTCTTCTGTGTTTACTCGTCTCACCTCTCTATCATTTGTTTCTTTGTTTGCCAACATTGTAAACTGCAAATTCTTTACGGTACTGTAAAACATGCTTTGCGATCGTCATTTGTTTACCGCATAGGTAGTCAATTGAAAAAGGCGGCTCCGTTCAAACATTTTGGTGAAGCTAACATTGGTGAGACAGAATTTTAGTAAGTCAATTAATATTTTATTGTATTAGAGTACTTTATTTCTTCTAATATTTATATACTTTCTTGTAATCGTGTAATAGACTAATAGTCAATTAAATCCCACCCGAGTTTTGATTTTCTAAATCAAACCTCTAGTGAGATTATTGTTGATAAATGATTGAAAGAATTTTAGTTTTGTTCTTTAAATGTGGAGAGATTTGATCTGAACAAATTTTCGCTCTTTTATTTATTTATTTATTTATTTATTTATTTATTTATTTATTTATTTGTTTTGTTTGTTTATTTACCTGTCTGCCTGGCTGTCTGTCTATCTATCGATTGCAGCATTGGTAAACACTTTTTCCAATACATTTTTCCCACTAGCAGATAGTTCCAGACCCGGTAGTTCCAATAAACATATTTTTCCAAAAAAAAAAAAAATATATATATATATATATATATATATATATTATACTAGCCGTACCCGTGCGCTCCGCTGCACCCATTAGAAATAAATATAAAGTAATTACATAATTAAAATAGGACGTTTGATCCAGGGAACATTCGTGTTTGATAGAAGGATAAATCGTTTAATATGTTACTTAATTTAAATTGCATCCAAATAATTAAAATGCGATCATTTTGGTCCAGAGACACTCATTTGGTGCAATTACAATTCCTTTAACCTGTTTCTTAATTTTTATTACATGCAATCATAGTTTAATGAAGATTGACATCATTTAGATTTAATGTGTATATTTTATTTTACTTGTTATAGGTTTCCATTGAATTATGGTAACTTAATTTTAACCCTTGTTTTCTACGTAGTCAGTAAATGGCGCTTAGCCCACTATGGTTGTGAACCCTTCAAATAACTTAAATTATATTATATTATATTATATTATATTATATTATATTATATTATATTATATTATATTATATTATATCAGAAGTTACTGTAATAACATTATAGCATTATGTCCATCTAGAGAAACTACACTTTCCAATGGTGAAATAATAATTAATTATAAAAATCGGTTAATTTAGCTTCCGATATTACTTCATGCAAACACAGAAACATTCTCTGTAGGCTATCTTTCATAGCTCTCGATTGTTGCTGTCCAAAGCCCCTTATAGACGAAGTCATTTGTTTTTTAATTCATTACACGGCCTCAGATGGCAGTTATTTTAATTTTAAACTCATTTATCTCATTAAATATCAGTGCTATCAAAATTTTTCAAGGAATAAAACTTATCGCAAATTATTTTTAAAGAAACTTTTGTTATGTAACTTTTTCACAAACATCAATAATAAGCGAGATATTTCTATTTATTTAATTCAGGCCCCCTTATAACCCCCCTTTTAAATAATGTATTTTGAATGCCATATAGCCTATAATCTAAGTTACAACGAAGTTAATTTATATTTCAATTTTCATCGAAATCCGTTCAGCCATTATCGCGTGAAGAGGTAACAAACATACAGACAGACAGACAGACATACAAACAAAAATGTCAAAAAAGCGATTTTTCGGTTTGAGGGTGGTTAATTATATATGTTAGGACCAATTATTTTTGGAAAATCGAAAATTACCAGAAAAATTTCGGCTACAGATTTATTATTAGTATAGATATATAGTCCCAAATGCTGTATTTCCCCAAATTATTCATTTTCCAGTTCATCCTTCCTAATCTCAAACGGCTCAAAATTTTACTTTATCCAAATTTATATTTTTCCAACCCGTTAAAAATTTGTTTAAAGGTTTAATTGTCCATTTGTTAAAGACACTTTGTACATTATGGCTATGTAGACCTATTACATGCATTTAAAATTTAATTACGCATTTTCTAATTTTATGTATGGTACCACATCATATTTTAAAAATAAAATGGTGCCCAATAAATACCTTAAAATTTCACTTCTTTCTCTACACTCCTCTTATTTCCCAATAATGTTGAAAATAAGTTGTTCGATGATTTAATTTCTTGCCTTCGTTCCTTCTAGTTATGGAGGTGTTATATTACATACTAACTATAACTTAAGAGGCTATTTTATTCAGTTTAATTTTTTTAATTTGTAATATTCAACATTATTTTTATTTTTTTCTTTAACGTAGTATTTCTATTCCACTATAACTTGTATATTATCGAAAATTACGTATTGTAAGGTGCATCTACGTGTTCTTTTTCTAACTGCAGATATAATTTTTAACATTTTATAAAGATTTGTTCTTTCGTTACCATTGTTTCCTAGTAAACAAATGAATAGCCAAGTCAAAGAAAAAAACCTTCTTTTGTCTCTAAAAGCAGTTGAGTAATTACCTATTTTATATAAAGGTAGAGGAAAATATACGTTTTTATCTAGCGACAATGTTGGATAATTTAAGGGGAGAGGATGGTATTTTTTAAAACTTTTTTCCTAGTTGGTATAAAATATTAATTTGTTGTATGTAGAGAGCTCATAGTTGTAGCAACTCAACCAAATATAAATATTTTGAAAAAAATTATTTGGGGGCCCACATTTAAAAAAAAAGAAATATATAGGCCTATATATATACCCAATGTAGGATTTTACTAAACCCGATATATCTAAACCATTTTTAAAGATACATTCAAACAATTTTTGCAATGTACTTGCAAAATCATGCTCTATAATCTGTGTGTAACAGAATTTTGATATTAGTCCCTACGTTTGCAAAATAAGCAATTAAAACTTAATAATACCTTTTTGATATCCTTTTTCGCAAAGAAACGGGTACATTTTAAAAATGAAATCTATTAACAAAATTCTATTACAGATAAAAATTTCCTAATAGTATAAAGAATGTGTGTTCTAAATTTCATGCATGTATCTTTAATAGTTCAGAAATTATATACATTTTTATCTGGCAATGTAGCAAAAAAAATGAAGTTACCGGAAACAACGATTAAGGGATCCTGTGACTTAAAAATCTATAGCGCATGAAGTTTAAAAATGCGTCTCAACATCTGATGAGGGCACAAATACCCATAAAATGTTATGCAATACATTCCACACATATTAAAGAGTATTTTAAAGACTTTTTTTTTAAATTTAATTTACCGAAAACAACCATGAAAAGGGAGGTGTGATTTAGAAATTAATAAAGCAGGTAGTTTAAAAATGGCGTCTCAACATCCGCTAAGGGCACAAATACCCACAAAATGATATGCAATGCATTCCACACATATTACAGAGTATTCTAAATAAAAAGTTTTTTTTTTTTTGAAAATTTATTCATTTTTCACCAAAAATATCGTCCTCTCCCCTTAAGGTCTTGGGAGCGTGATCCTGGTGGTTATCTGTAGGAAGTTCCGAAACGTGGTACATATCAAATCTCAGTACACGTTTGGAGACCAGAGATTCTCTTCAGAATGTTTTATAAGTTTATCCATCGAGTTGTTATGCTATTATCTAGAACAATTTAATTTAATCAAATCCCGTAGAGGATGTCAGATACATATTTGATGGTTTCTGTGGTAGCGGAGATGAAAGATTCAGTTTCTGGAGCAACTCGGCGAAAGTCAGCGGAGAAAACATTCCAACCAGGAGTTAATACAGGTTATGATCGCTATCTAAAATACAGGCTTGTAGCTCTGTAATAAACCCAGTTAGGTAAAATTGAAACTTGCAGAGTCCTGATGAAGGCTTGAAAGGAAATTAACCCTATCTTGTTATCTCTCCTGCACCATTCGCAGTCGACGAACGTTTCTGTGGATACTGGTTTTCGTTAACAAATTTAACAAAGTTTTTCTAGGGTGCAGTGGTTTTCTAAATTGATTTTTTATCTCACTTCCATAGCTGTTTGACAGGATCCCATGTAAGACACTTGAAATATAGCCCGTTTTTGTGTTCAACGACGAGACACTCCCTCTTATGGGATTATTCAGGGGTATCAAGCTTTTCGATTACATGCTCTTCTAGACTCCAGAAATATAACTTTTGGTATTTCTAGTGTACTGCCCATAATACTTAATGGACATAGGAAAAAAGTCATGTACTTATATTAATAATAATAATAATAATAATAATAATAATAATAATAATAATAATAATCATATCTTTAATAATGATAATAATAATTTATTTATTTATTTATTGATATAATAATATGCAATATGATATAATAATAATGATAATAGTTTATTTATTTATTTATTTATTTATTTATTTATTTATTTATTAACTTATCCTTAATATGCTGTACAACAGCCAGTGGCCAATTACATTTCAGCACAAAGAATATAACAAAAACATTAGCAATGATATAAATTAGAATAAAAGTACAATGGAATAATTAAAATAATGGCAATTAAGTAAAATGATAATTGAAGAGTCCACTGCAAGAATGATGGATGTCACTTTCTTGTCGAAAATGAACCAAGACTGTCAATGCATAGCTTAAGACATATAGAATGTATATACAGAGTTATATGGCATTAACACTGATAGTCATTGTCCAGTAATGATCGGAAAATCACAGTTAAGCTTTGAGCGCTAAGCATTTCAAACTTTCAATTGCTTCTCCTGCAAAATGTATTACAAATGACATCCATCATTCTTGCAGTGGACTCTTCAATTGTAATGAAATAATGGAGTCATATAAATGAAGAATGGAATCATGTAAATAGTATTGCAAAGGTATACAAGATGACGAGAATATTATAATACATATTTAAACAAAAGGCATAAATTAATAACAACTGGCATAAAACTCAAAAAGTATATACTACACATTAAATGGATCCAAGTTCAATCCACGCAAATCAGCATATTTTATACATGTGCAGACCGGAGAGAGAGATTTAGAATTTTTGTTGTAAAAAAATTTATGAAATCTTAAACCCTTAGCAGGAATACGAAGAGTGATATTGCTTATGAATGGTTCACAATCAATATCACCCTTAATGACTTTACAAAAAAATAAATAATCAAAATCTTGACGTCTGGTAAATAAACTACAGCAATTAAAATATTTGCAGTTAATCTCATATTTATAATCGGAATTAAGTAAGAATCTATAATAATAATAATAATAATAATAATAATAATAATAATAATAATAATAATAATAATAATAATAATAATAATAATAATAACAGCTTCAAATACTTGGGCTGTACTATACGCAGTAACATGAGCTGCTGCCAGGAAGTCAAAAGAAGGATAGCAATGGCAGAGGTAGCTTTTAATACAAAAAGGAGCATCTTCTGCGGATCTCTGGAAAAAGAACTAAGGAAGAAACTAGTTTACTGCTTTGCGTGGAATGTGGCACTGTATGGGGAAGAAACATGGACATTATGACAAAGTGAGAAGAAGCGAATGAAAATATTTGAAATGTGGAAATGGAGAAGAATGGAGCGTCTGAAATGGACAGACAGAGAAAGAAATGAAGCCGTGTTGGAAAGAGTGGGTGAAGAAAGAATAGTGCTGAAACTGACTAAGAAGAGAAAAAGGAATTGGTTGGGTCACTATCTACTGAAGGATGCACTGGAAGGAACGGTGAACGAGTGAAGAGTTCGGAGCAGAAGAAGATATTAGATGATAAACGACATTATGATATATGGACCATAGATGTGAGGAAACAAAGAGGAAAGCAGAAAATAGGAAAAACTGGAGAATGCTGGATTTGCAGTGAAATACCTATCCTTGAAAAGAAAACTATGAATTAATGAATAATAACAATAAAATAATAATAATGATAATAATAAACCTTTCCGCGACAACCAATGAAGGGTCTAAGCCGACTAGTCAACTACTGGCCTCATATCCATATGCGTCAGCAGAGATGAACGATCATCCAACTTAACTGAACTGTAGCCTATAATCTGGTAATACTCTGGTATTAGAATTTTAAATTTTAATTTAGAAAAAAAAAACATTTTTGTTAATTATGTAAAATTTTGTGTCATTTTCAAGTTATTATTTCAAAACTGAACTGTCCCCGGGCACGAGCTTTGCTTTTTCGGGATACTTTTATGTAATGTTTTATGTTTGATATGTTATTACTAGGGTACGGATTTTTAGGCCATTAAAATTTAATTTTAGGTGCCTAAAATAGGCTTGAAAGTGTAGGAAATAGTCTGTAAGGAATTGAAAATAGGCTCTAACAAAAAATAATGTTTTTTTTAAACATGTTCCAAATCATCAGGAATTCTCTTCTAGAATTTAATAAATTTAAATGCTTATACACCACTACTACTACTACTACTACTACTACTACTACTACTACTACTACTACTACTACTGCTACTACTGCTACTACTACTACTACTACTACTACTACTAATACTACTACTACTACTACTACTACTACTGCTACTACTACTACTACTACTACTACTACTACTACTACTACCACTAAAAGTACAAGAACACAAATATTTAACTACTTACACATAACCTTAACAATTAAATGTGAAAAATAAGTTTTAGACATAAATTCAGTACACAAACAAGTCAAATATAATTAATTTTTACCAAGCCTTGTCCGTTAATGTCCATAATTAGCTTCACAATAAATTAATAATACTTTTCCTAAATTTTCAACTGAAAAGCAATACCGTCTGTCACTAAACACAAATTTGTATGCTGAAAATGAACGCTCCACGTCCACTGAAGTAACAGGAGCGTATCTAATTTTGACACTAGTTGGACAGGAATTTTAAATTGTAAATCCGTGTTCTTCCCTGCTAGGACATCTGAAGCAGTACGCAGGTCCTTCAGTCCTACATTTCTCTGCAGAACTTGATCCAATTTATCCCGTACTTCATTTCCAACAGAACCAGGAACACATTTGGAATTTAAAATACAGATTTTCGAAATAAGAATGGGCGTTTTGACCTATTAGAGATAAAAATACTTAATAGGTCAAAATAGGCTTTGTTGTCAAAATAGGCATTTTTAGGTGCTATTAAATACCAATTTTAAGCATAGTTTTATGTGAAACGTGTACTTGAAAGTTTTTATGAACTTATCTTTTAAGGATTAAAATAGGTTTTTACCTAAAATCCGAAGTCTAGTTATTACGAGTATTAAATAAAATAATAATAATGGAGAAATCATTGCAATAAGTGAAAGTCTCAGGAATCTTCTATGCCACATCAATAAATTTAAAAATGCAGTTATATTGTCAGACTCCAAAGCAGCTACTCTATCAATAGTCTCTAAACACACACCTTCATCTCAAACAGCAGAAATAACTAAAATGCTCTCTCAATTAATATCACTCAATAAAAGAATTGTATTCCAATGGATACCATCCCATTGTGGAATCCTGGGAAACGAGAATGCGGATGCTTTAGCAAAGAAGGGAAGCACTGCTACTTACAGATCTGTTACTAAATCTACGTATTACTCTGTGAAAAGATTTATTAAATATACATACTCAGACTTCAACAAAAAAAAATTGATAACACAATCTCAAGGGAAAAAATGGAACTCTCTGCATCAAAATCCACAGTTAATTCCCGATTTACCACGAAAATCGTCTGTAGCTGCTTTTAGATTGGCAACAGGCCATGATTGTTTGGCCAAACACCTGCATAGAATTGGAATATATCAGTCCCCTAACTGCCCATTGTGTAACTCAAATCAAGAAATGGATTCGGAACACCTCAAAATCTGAGCTTCAGTGGCTGGCCATGATAATATCTTTGAAAAATATTGGAGTGCAAGAGGTCAAATGACTTTATTGTCAAACGCCTGGCATTAGAAAACAACAACAACAAATAAAATTAAATGAAATGAAGAAATGCTTTCAACCACGTATCTTGTCCCTGTCCAGGATATGAACCCGAATCCGCTCGTTTCACGGTCAGTAATACTGGTGCCCTACAGCGTCAGACTTACAGTTTTTTATGTTTCATTGTATTACGAAGTATTTTTAAGGAAATTGCCGATTGAGTGTGACTGGAATTTATCATTCTCTTGTAGTATTCTAAGTTAACAGGATTTTATTTACTTTCCATTACACTCTGTACTAATTTATCCGTATAGTTGATTTAAGTAAACAGATGGATTGCTTGTAGAGTCTCCCCTTACTTCTGAAGTGTAGCACTACTCCGGATGGACTGCCTTAATTAAAGGAAGATTCAGTCGTCTTAGTTTTTCCCTTTTTATTTGGACGTTGTAACACACTGAACTGCTTTATGAATTTTACAGTTATAAAAAGAACCTTTTAAGAAACTCGCCTTTGAGTTAGTCCAATCTCATAACCACGACCGGAATAACTGAAGAGTGACTTACGGTTTACATCTAGAGTCAAGTTTAAGACCTCTCGCACCCTTGTGAAAGAGTTTTTAAATGAAATGACTGCAACATGTTAAACTAACCGCCTCGTCTACCTTTGTGGTTCAAGGCATTGCATGCGAGGGTCGCGTGATCCAACCCGGTCGAGGACGAAGGCGATAAGATTCTTAGTATCACTTCCTGCGAGACGGAAGCCTTTTTTTTACTTGGTTATTTAACAACACTGTACGTGGTTATTTAGCGTCGAT
The DNA here is from genome assembly GCF_040183065.1 of Periplaneta americana. Classification (NCBI taxonomy): domain Eukaryota; kingdom Metazoa; phylum Arthropoda; class Insecta; order Blattodea; family Blattidae; genus Periplaneta; species Periplaneta americana. The sequence goes on along the minus strand of NC_091120.1, from coordinate 185,073,095 downwards.
GACATATTAATTTGGCGAGATGAGGCCGAGAATTCGCCATAAATTACCTGACATTTGGTTGGGGAAAACTCAGAAAAACCCAACCAGGTTATCAGTCCAAGCGGGAATCGAACTCGCGCTCGAACGCAACTCCTGAGCGGCAAGCAAGCGTCTTAGCCGACTGAGCTACGCTGGTGACCAAGAGAGAAGTAGTAATAATAATAATAATAATAATAATAATAATAATTAGAATAATAATAATAATAATAATAATAATAATAATAATAATAATAATAATAATAATAATAATAATAATAATAATAATTCAATTTATCCTCTGATTGAGGTTCTGCCTGATATGTACAGGGACATCATTTTATTTTTACTTCAATTTTTATTGTACCTGAGTTCTGAATGTACTTCACTCCCACCCCTTCTACTAATGAAGTTTCAACTGTTTTGCATACAGAATCAAGGCCGCTTATAGTAAACAGCACTGAGTTCCAGAAATATGTTCGCGTTTTCCAGTGACGAAAGAACTTTTAATATTGAATCATATTTTCGCACAGGTACTGTCCGTTTGCCTACGTCACATCCCGATTTCCCCCACCTGCTTCTGCACGGCCCTCTGTAAAAGCTGGGCTATCTTAGCTCTTTTCTGAAAACATTAATTTCTGTTAGGAATTGGACGTTTACGTAATATTATGCAACTGTTTAAAATAACTTAAATAAAAGGGCCTCGTTAAGTAATTAACTGTCACGTGATTTCCCTCCTTTCTACGATCCTGCAGCATAACCACTTGGACGGAGAGTAGATAGCATGTCTGAGTAATTTTATCTGTGCGGGTCGGGCAGAAGTGAAGATTGAATTTACAGTACGTAAGGCACTCTTTTATAGAGTAGGTACAGAATTATTTCAACATGAGTTACTAGTACGAAGGACGAAACTGGTAATTGGAATTAGATGCAATAGTCTATAGTGCGATAATATGCACAAAAGAACTGAAGCCTGTAGGCTATCGAAATGAATGGCTACCATCTTCAAAAATGTGTTTAAATATCCATTTTATGATTATTTTTCAATTGAACTTCATTATTCTCTATATTATACGCTAATGTGCTGTAGACAGTATAATATACACTACATAATGAACACGTTCGCATGGATAGCTCAGTTCGTGAGTAAAAACACTCATTCTTAATAAAGTACTGCATTTTGATTAAATAAAAATCCTAATGAAAATTATCGAACTCAAAATCGCGATATTTCCTAGTTTACGTAAATGGATGAAGTACTTTTCTTCCCTCCTATACCTAATAAAGTGACGTGTTTGTGTTTTACGCCAGTATCATCGAACTCCAGTTGTGGAAGGGGGTAGCGAACGGGTTTTCCGGTTCTCTAAAGGTATAGCCAGGTTAATATTAAAAATGTTAGTAAAAATAAAATGATGTCCCTGTACTTCTGTTATCAGCAGGCTTCGAGACTTTGGACCCGATACAATAAGTTTACTGTGCATGTACTATGGGTTGTTGACTCGCTGCAGGTAGTGGAAGGTAGAGATGTGTTGAGGTAACAACGTTGCTGTTTAGAGTAGAGTACGGTAGTATGGGGAAACACACATATGTACATTCTGAAAGTAAATATACATTACACAATGACAATGTCAAAAGAATGTCGAAAGCATTTATTCTCCTTTTTTATAACTATTTGTGTTTAATTATAAACAGTGTTAATGGTGGAAATAAACATGAAGCAGTTTTAATTTCTTCATTTATCCCATTGATCGTCTTTAGGAAGTGCAGTTACAGTACCGAATTGCAGTGTACTACAAGATATATTTTCAGTGTCTCAAACATAAATCCTTTTCGGTTATCTTCCAAAAACAGTTTGTATTGTGAAAAGCTGCGCTCTACATCGCATGACGTGACAGGAGCAAAACGAAGAAATGTATTCTCGGGTGACTCCATGTCCACTAATTTGCTGTTTATATTACACAATGTTCCATATCCGTTATTTTTACATAAAATTGATTTCCACTTCTGTTTTACACGTTCAGTAACCGGTGTACTTGGTGTCTCATTAATTCTCTGTGTCATTTCCTGAACTAATTTGAGGGCTTCCGGCATCTCTTGCTCTGACTTTTCTAACCTGTAATAGCTTCAGACACAGTTTGAAAATGGGTTTGTATGAAAACCAAATAATTATTCGTCAGAACCTTCAAATCCGGAGCGTTTTCTTTTGCGTATTTGTTGGCATTAATTCTACAGTACCCCCACCCACTGTACGCTTTACCATTATGCTCAGTACGCCGTTATGCGGATTTCCCACTGAACTGCTCTATCGGGTCCGAAGTCTCAAAGCCTGGTTATCAGGCAGTACATCTCACTTGACGATATGTGTCAGAGGAAGAACAATTGTTTGTATGCATCTGAAGTCTGACTAGTGTAATATGTAGCTAGTCGGCGATGTATGCAATGGAAGGGGAAAGGAACTGACCACCCTATCCCATTATCTTCTGACCTAGTTGCCTCATAAGTGGTGCCTTCTTGGTATCACTTGTGATGTTCAGATCTGTCTTCGGATAGTTGACTAAACAACAATATCTATGACTGTATGAATATCATATCGAGTGTCATTCATATTATGAAGGATACACGGGAAAAACTAACAATGTCACATTTCCATTAAGGTTGAGATATTGATCTATTTCGGTATATTACTGCTAAATTTATTGGTGTTTCTACTTGAAATGAAGGAAATGATGAATGTATCCGTGGTTTTAATTCTCCTTTACCACTTTTGGTAAAAATAACACTAAAGTTTGTAGTAATACAGTGAATTAGATAATGGCATCACTCTTAACAGCATTGTGACATTGTTCGTTTTTCCCGTGTACCCATTTTGTTATTCTTGCTCCAAGATATTTGAATTTTTCCATCTCTTCAAAGGATAAATTTCTAATTTTATATGTATATAGGGTAAAGTTTCCTAATGCCGTGATAACCCTAATTCCGTGATAGTCTACTTTTTTCCACTATCACGGGATTGGGTACCTTGCTTGAAAGTTCACCGATATGTCATAAGTAACTGAAAGATGCCCTTTTTCAAGCAAGATATCTGACGCTATGATCGAACGGCAAAGCTTTGACCGACATTCAGTTTAAAAAAAAGGATCACGGGATTAGGCAACTTTACCCTTTATATATCCACTTCCTACTATTTTTTATTTAATTCAAGTAAAATTCCCGTCTTTTTCCTAATCGTTTGTGGATTTTCTCCTAACATATTCACGTCATCCGCATACACAAGTAGCTGATGTAACCCGTTCAATTCCAAACCCTCTCTATTATTCTGGACTTTCCTAATGGGATAACTTATTCTAGAGCAAATTTCAAAATTAAAGGTGATAGTGCTTCTTCTTGCCTTAGCCCGAAGTGAATGGGAAAAAACTTCAGACAGAAACCTATACGGCCTTTGCTGTATGTTTCACTGAGACACGTTTTATTGGTATATGTACGTGAACGACCACAAATATTATCAGAAAATGCAGTGTCTAAATTTCTAAAATTTTATAAGGAAACGAACTCACAATTAGACAAAAATTACAAGGTACCGCAACAAGACTTATTAGAACTTAAATATCTGATAAAAATATAAAAAAAGGTTACTATTATTTTTTAGAATTCACTTTTTACTTTAAATTAAATTTTCTAAAATTTGAACATTTTTACACATAAGTCCACAGCCATTAGAGATAGAATTCTAAAATTTTGTACTATAATTTTACATGCATTTGTGCAAAAGGTAGACTACAATAATGCCCATTTCTTTGCAAATAGAAAAATTAGGTCACAAAACATTATGTAAATTTTAATATACTTTATACAGGACAAATAAAAAATTAATTGTATTAAAATAAACAACTCTACGTATCTGAGAGTAGTCTACTTTTCAGAAATAAATGTTTATTACATGCAGGAAAATTATTAAAGATGTCAGAGACAATGTTATGGTTACCAAATGATGTAACTGCAGATATTTTTGTGTGTGTTTTTTTTCATACCTTGATAAAACTGGTTTGAAAAATATTATTAGTAAACTTTTTAATATTTTTATCAGATATTTAAGTTCTAATAAGTCTTGTTGTGGTACCTTGTAATTTTTGTCCAATTGTAAGTTCATTTTCTTATAAAATTTGAGAAATTTAGAGCATGCATTTTCTGATAATATTTGTGGTTGTTCACTTACATATAGCCTAAATCATGTAGTCATGTAGTACCACCTCAAAATTAAAATCTCACCTTGCATAAGCTTCCCTGACTTTGGAATGATCATAAAGCAGGTCCGGGCATAAGAGCGGCTCCATTTGGTCGGCCAGAGCTGCTCTCGCTCCGCAAGGCACTTCAATTCCAAGCCAGAGCAGAACGCTCACGCAGTGGCGGACTCGCATTACAGCTACCTTCCCTGCATTAATGTAACAAGAGCCACGGTTGTTCTAGTCATTCAGTCTGTCAATACATATCAGTTTATAAGGATATTACATCAATCCATTGTACATTACTGAATTTATAACACTCTTATTAATTTAATGAAATAAACTTTGCTCTATGCACACTCACAAATCATTAGGCTTATTTACATAACCCATACGCACATACTGCAATCTCCTCACCACGGTTCTACGAGACAGGCGTATGGCTTCCACTTCCTCTACTTGCTGTGGACAGAGTTCATCTGCCAATATAATTAAACATCGCTTGATGAAGTTACCTTTGTTGAATGTTTTCAATTCCTTTGGAATTTCGTGGCAAATTTTGTAGCTAATTCTCATAGCCGAGTCACTAAGTGCATTACTGTCATCCTGTTAATATATAATATAATATAATATAATATAATATAATATAATATAATATAATATAATATAATATGATATGATATGATATGATATGATATGATGTGATGTGATGTGATGTGATGTGATGTGATGTGATGTGATGTGATGTGATATATGATATGATATGATATGATGTGATGTGATGTGATGTGATGTGATGTGATGTGATGTGATGTGATGTGATGTGATATGATATGATATGATATGATATGATATCATATGATATCATATCATATGATATGGAGGTAGCCCAGAAGGACTCAGTATACTCTCCTACATGAATTTTGCAATATTAAATGTTTACATAAATTTTGTAGAAAGAAAATTAAAATAAACATATATGAATAGAAAGTGAATAAAAAAATTAAACAGAGTGAATATGATGACTCAGAATTTGGCAAGAGCGTTTCAAAACTGAAGTTATGATGTCAGCAGTAAGTGTCTGTGGTAGTTCAAAAGTCTTCCTGAAGCGTTCAAAGACCTTGGGAATCACACCACGAGCTCCAATAAGAAGACCAATCACCTCAATGTCTTCAAGCTGGTATTTTGCTTTGAAGTAATCAACTATACTATGATATATCATAATACTTGTATAATTTAAAATTATATATTACTAAATGTATAATAACCTATTATAATGCAATGTAAATATCAAATAGATACTCTAATATAATGTACCTGAGAAACATTTTCTTTAAGTTGTAATAATTTATGGCGTTCATTACCAACATATATGTCATATTCAGTAGCATGTTGTAAAGAATAATGCCGTTGGATATTGAACTTCTTAATCAGTTGGAGTGTTTTATGACAACTTAAACACTTTGCTAATCCACTGCTCTCTACCAAAAAGAACTCCTCCTCCCATGATACATTAAAATCATTGGGAATAGCGGTACGGTTTAGTGTATGAGCGGAAGCTCCGTCTTCAAAGTTCGCCATCATACTACAGAGTCACCACTGCACCGACACTGAATGACGTACAGTATGCTTACGTCACAGCGCTCGCCAGACGCGCTCTTTAAACCACACAGCGTTCATTTCTCAGAATCACGTAATGTGCCCAGCCCTGTCATAAAGGAAGAGTCGTCATTTGTTTTAAATTTCGCGTCGCGCGCCGCAATCAGAGACGAAGGTGCCCGTTGCCCGGCAACTGTATTCTTCAGTGGAAGCCAGCAAGTCGGCGCGGCGGCGGCGGCTCTGGGAATGAGAACTCCACGCCGCGCCGACCGGTAGTGGCTGGGCGGATATTCGGGACGCGGAAATTGGGTGGCGCGTTTATTGGAAATCTTTCAGCTGTCCGAGCGGCTGAAGGGCAAGGCGCGGAAGGGGAAGGAGGGTGTTGCTGGGAGCCCCAAAAGGAATTGCATTTTGGAGATGAGGTATAGCTAGTGAGAATGGAGAAAGCTGAGATGTATAACAGCAAGGCCATGCTACTGCAATGCTGCTGCTGGGATAGACGAGGATTTTATTATTATTATTTTCTGATTATACATATAACGCTCCGTGACATGTTGACCTGGCTGTAAGCTCACTGGCATACTGTACCTCCCTCGATTCAATCTTGTAAAAGAAATTCCAATTACTTTGGGCCGTATGAAGCTCTCGTTTTATTTTTCTCTCCTTGGAAATGTGATCACAAGAATGTACAAAATCCTATCGCATTACGTTCATTCAGCTGGCATTCCTCAGGGAAAGATGAATTTTCCACTGTTTGAATATGAAGAATTTTTCACTGTATTAAATTTTTTTTTATTTTAGTAGGTTATTTTACAACGCTTTATCAACATCTTAGGTTATTTAGCGTCTGAATGAGATGAAGGTGATAATGCCGGTGAAATGAGTCCGGGGTCCGGCACCGAAAGTTACCCAGCATTTGCTCATCTTGGATTGAGGGAAAATCCCGGAAAAAACCTCAACCAGGTAACTTGCCCCGACCGGGAATCGAACCCGGTCCACCTGCTTTGGCGGCCGGATGCGCTGACCGTACTATATTAAAGAGTTAATGTTTTTGCACCAGATATTCTCAATATGATTTTCTTAATTACTATTGTACCCTTGTTTTTAGAATTTTTCTATTGTTTAATTAAATTCTAATCATCCAAATGCTACAACACAACGGTCGATAAGTATATGCACAGTAGGATACCTCGAAATGTTGCAAATAAACCGTTTCATTTTACGCCCAGAAGCTCCATCATGAGCATCGAGAAATGTGGATAAGGAGAAGAATGGATAACTTATAATGGAGGCCTACATGGTGTATTCAACTTATTCAGGATTTCCGAATGGTGCTCTTCATTTATTTGTAAATCGGATTTCAGAAGATGCATAGGTATGATCAGTGATTTTTATTAATTCTTGTTCTTGAATGCCAATGCGAGTCATATTTGAAACTGCTGTGCATCGACTGGAGTGGTTTGTAATTTTATATATATTTTTGACGTCCAGACCAGCGCAGTTTCAAATGTTGGCAAACAAAGAAACAAATGCTAGGGACGCGATAAAATTAAACAAATGCTAGGGACGCGATAAAATTAAACAAATGCTAGGGACGCGATAAAATTGTGAGATAAGCAGCCATGATTGGTTGAAATACGTCCTTTCGTATCGTTTTATTGGTCAAAAGTAGTATGACGTAGTAAGAGTGTAATAGTCATTGTAATTATACTTAATATTCTTTAAAAATTAAACATGTAATGTGAATTCTGCTTCAGAAAGGAAACCAGAGTTCAAATGAGAAAGTAATATGTAAAATATAGTAAAAATGTGAGTGATTATAATAATGTGGCCAGGTACTGTATATCGCCTTACTTTACGGTTGAAAGAAAATAATCCAGAAACTATACCATATAGACAGGAAATTTTATCATGCGAGACTGAAGGTAGAAAATGCAGACCGACTAAGATAACGTGCAAGAAACGAGATAAACAAAGCCGGCAGACGTGTGTCTTCTGCTCAGAATTTGCTTCAGAATAAAAGAGAGGGGCCGCTCTTGGAATCTTCTGCAGCTTGTATTTCATCCATGACGCTATGCGGCAGAATGTGGAAACAAACCAGAATAAAAGAGCGAGGGAGACAAAGATAGGATGAAGAGATGGATGGAAATCATAAGAACGGATGAATGGATAGTAAATGACAAAGAAACAATAATAGACCTTGCCTGTTCCAACCTCCTACTTCTTTTCTTACGACGTGAATTCGTTTAAGAGAGAAGGAAAGAGAGGAGGAAGTCTTATCCAGACTATTTCACATGCCAGCGGCTTGAAGAGTCGATATCAATTACTGTTTAGTATGGACCGCGCGCCCTCGAGCTCACCGAGATGTCCAGTGATGTACTCACAAGGTGGAAGACGGATACAGGGTGTTCCTAAATCTCCCAGCCGAGTACTAACGCGTATATTAAGCATGGGTTACGTTTGGAGAGAGAATTTTTGCTGTGGCTGTGGTTCCGACCTTTTGAATTTCACAGAATCTTTAAGGGTTGAGGGCGAAAAAAAGTAATTTTTAAATTTATATTTCTTTATATAAAGATTGGACATTTATCAGAGAAGGAATTTTTACGATATATACATTATTTTGATAGATATGAGCATAAACATGCGAGCGTGCGCTTATTTAGATCTCCACACATAGCTAAGATATATTTAACGCTTATTTCCCGTAACTTATATTTTGTGCGAGATCGTGCGTATTTGCTTGCTTTCCGCACAAAACCAATACGCGGTAAGTGTGAAATACCACATTCAGTATTCCCAACGCAACACACATAACAATTTCCCTATTCTTACCGCTTAAGCGTCATATTCATTTTACTGCTTTAGGCTTTTAACATATTATTTTTAAAGACGTTCAGTATAGTAATAATTATAAATTGGAAACTTACCACTGCAATTTCACCTAAATTGCACTGTTAATGATTGTTTTTAAATATTTGTAAAAATTAAGTAAACTCTACAACTCCACTAAAGTTACTGCATTCGTGATGCAAGTAACATTAAAGGAAGCCGTGAAAAAATCAACAAGATTCCAGACTCATAGACTGGGGGGGGGGGGGAAAGACAGACGTATATCACGGCCTGCTGGAGAAAATATTTTAAAGCAACAATGTTGAAGATAGATATTTATGTTTTGCAATTTGCCGTCATTGAACAGAAACCAAGATGGAGATTTCATTGCAACTAATTAGAAATTCCTCTTTCAGGTATGTAATAAACGATCTTCGCACAAAATAATGTACGATACACGAGCGGTATGTTTGTTTTCATGTTTTCCCAAATTAAAAAAGCTCAACTACGTTTCGCTTTTTCAATCTTTTCCTCGAACATGAAAACGTCAACATACCACTCTTGTAACGCATATTACTATTTCAAAATTCTGTGGCCGGGAGGAAAAAGATCTTAAGTAAAAATTTTATACTTTTCAGGAGAGCAGTAGAAAGATTGAAATTGGTGTCAATTATAGAGTTCCTTTAATTATGAGGTTTTTCCTGGATATTATTTGTTTATATTTCTTCTTAAATAGGTAATGTTGCCCATTTAACAATTTTCTTGATTGTTTAAAAAAATAGCCACACTTAAGCCCTTTTAAGACTAGAACCCAAACTGAAAAGAAGGAACAATTTAAACATAAGACCTTTTTCATGTCAAAATAAATGTGAAATGTAAATTATTAGGAATGCAAAATAGGTCTTAAACAATATAGGACTGTTTACCTGGTGCTTGAAGTTTTAAAAGAAAGGGTATCAGTATGTGATAAAATAGCTAACATACAAGTTAGACCTTTTTAATAGGGAAGCATGGAAAGTAAACATGTGATGGTTCGTAAGGAAAGACGTATTAAATATTCTTAAGTCCTTTATTCTGTGTGTGCTCGATTCAAAAATTACTTAGGACATTTGGTAACGCTTTATAAACCCAGTCAGCAGTCTTATTTGACTTTAACCGTTTTCCTCTCGGCCACAGAATTTATGAAAAATATCATTATCAATTAAGTGAAACACATTTTCCCCATGTTCTGAATTCAGTCGACTTATTATCTGTTCTTTGTTGGATTTTTGTTTCGGCATTCTGATACAACCTGACGTCACTTAAGCAGGTCTACTATTGAGGAAAGTTGGATGTTCAGTTTCTCTGCTCCTTCAGACATTGGAGACACCCGGCAACTGCACGTATTTTGTAAATAATGTATATATATATATATATATATATTATACATATATAAATAAATTATTTACTACCCTGATACCAATACTTTTCTTCAGTCCTACTTGTAATAAAATGTGTGATCTGGGGCAATACTACACCATTTGCAGAAACAATGTTTGACCGTCATCTGTTAACCCTTTCTTACCTATAGATACCATATGGCAATAATTAACTTTATAGCATTTATATACTTGTGTGTTACATATGAAGGTAAATTTTGCTGGATAACTTCTATTTCAATACATTTTCATCAATATAGTTTTGTTTCAAATGTTGCCACTCCCGTAACTTGGTCACTGAATTGGTCCTAATACAGCTATTTGTTTCAACATGGATTGCTTGTAAATTTAATTTGGGTTAGAAAGGGTTAACAATACTACGCCAGAAACATGAATCGATGGAAAAAACCCAACCAGGTAATCAGCCCAAGCGGGAATCGAACACACGCCTAAGCGCAGCTCTGTATCGGCACACAAGCGTCTTAGCCGACTGAGCTAAGCCGGTGGCTTTATTGTAGTTATTGGTGATAGTGGTAATGTTGTTGTTGGTGGTGGTGATGATGGTCTTACAATATTACTTTAATGCAGATATGGATACAAAGCGAGTGAAGTGATCCATGTGTCCAATATCTGTGCACAGAGTTCAGTCAATTGCTTAGTAATAAAGGGGAATCTGTCTGGTAGTTGGGGGACCATAAAGTGCTTTGAAATTGAACGGGGGACCCAGTGACTCAGCCACTCGCATTGTCTGTCTTCTGCAGTCAGTTGGCTCACTTGATTCGGCTTGACGTGTCGTCCGGTATTGTATTGTCTGCATCTCAACTGCTCCAATCACAATACCTATCACATAATACAAATTGAAGAGCAAACTTTCAAAACCTGACATGTCCATTTTCAGAAAATATTACAAATATGTGTCTCCGTAATAAATAATTTTTTTCTATGTTGAAATTTGATAAGAATCTATTATGAAATATAAAATATGAAAATCCTGAAATCCTGTAGGGCAACGGCCTCCTACAGGAGTGTAGGGTGAGCTGAAGGTCTACTACGCTTAGGCCAAATTGTATAAAACTCCCTGACTAAAGGTCAACTTTGATCGAAGATCGAAAAGTGAACCGAGTTCAGACACTTCTTCTATTGTATAAAACTTTTCTGCGATCAAATTACCTTGGTTCAAATGAAATCTAAGTTCACGTGAAAAAGATTTGGCAACATCGCATAAACAGGTGAAATACTTGATGTGCGGACAATGTTATACAGATTTGTTCAGTGTTGCCAATCTAGCGCCTTTAACTCTTTTTCAACAACAATTTCTTTAACTTTTATATTGCTTAAATAAGGATTTAGTGACCTTTTTAGCACCCCATAGTGACAAAATTTAATCTTTCTTTGTTGATAATGAGAAATCTAGCGACTTTACAAGTACTTTTTGGCGACTTTCCGTACACTGTGTTGGAGACACTGTTTTTTTTTTTGTAATGTAAATAATGGCGGACCATAAGAAGAAGGTTGACTCTTCTCCAAGTTGTTATCATGTTATGGTGTTTGATACTGCTAAACATAATAAAGCTTTATAAAATGACAATTTTCGTTTACTAATATAGTTAATTGAAAATTTATGAATGTACCTATCATATCCATTAATAATTAATGGTTGTTATAAACATAATATAATTATAGGTTATGTTATTTGATACTGCTGAACACGATAGAGCCTTATAAAATATAAGAATGTTTGTGTATTAAGGTAAGAAATTGAAAGAAATATATATAAAATATGTACCTATCATATCTATTAATATTAATAATAATGGATATTTTATTTGCACAATCTGTCACTCGTATATTTCAAGCAGAAAATAAATAACTGAACTTGGATAATCTAACTTAATCGGAGAAATTTCTTCAGTCAAAGTTGACTTCAGTTTGAGACAAATTAATCTCAGATTAGACTTTATACAACACAAAATTCCAAGTTCAGCTAAAACAAGGATCAATTTAACCTCTGATCTAAGACTAAATGGTTTATACAATCGGGCCTTAGGGAGCCAGTCCAAGAGAGCTTACACTATACTTACAAACTAAACACATAAACAAACTATATAAGCTAAACACGAAAAGTATACAAACTAAACACCCACAAGAAACTATACAATGCAATAGGATATCAGAATGGGAATAGGAAATCTGTTTTCGATGAAATTATTTGGCCCAATTTCAATTGTTTGCAATTTTCTGCGGTAGTTTAATTTCTCTTTTAAACTCATGTTTCCTGCTATGACTTAAGTTTTTCTCGATTTGAGACATTGCAATAATTATCATGACAAGAAACAATGTTGAGTGCAAGTGAATTAGCCCTATCATAAAACTAACTGCATTTTTTATTTTTACTACTGATAGTTATAGAGATTATTATATCATCTTCTCTATGGAATAAGTAGATGGAAATAAACTTTAAATGAATAATTGTAATTACATCTGAAATCGTTTTAGACTGTCAATACATTTAATAGAAAATGCACATTTTTTAACTGTTGTCATTTACCTCAGCATGGAGATGAGAATTCGAATGATAATACTACAAAACAGAGCTTAAAAACAATGATGGTGCGTCTAAACACAAAAATTCATTCATAAGCGATTTCAGAAGGCCTTGGATATCATTACTATTGTTAATAACCCTAAATGCGTGAGTGACAGGGGTATATCGTTAAAGCCAGATTAAATTTATGATTTTCATGCGCATACATTAACAAAAACGTTTGGATTTTGCTATTTCAATGCAAATTAAAAACATTGTTGTAATTTGAACAGGAAAATCCTCGTGAGTATAAACAGAAGGTTGTTTCGGTGTATTTATTGCCACATATGTAATAGGATGATGTGATTACAATAATCTCTTGTCATAGTTTGTTTATATTGACCTATTTGTGAGTTGTCAATTGAAAGGAAACCTGAATCGCATGGGAGTCACATCTGTAAGACACGTGATAACATCATTAAAATACTTCCTATTCAATTGAAGTTTAGATTTAATTTTTATTTTGTTAAGTTTCTTTACACACGATTTAACATTTGTGGGTATACCAGTAGACCGTAGTTACTAGTGCTGAGTTCCTGTTTCTGTTATGTGTTGTAGATCAGAATATTGTACGAAATGGAACTATAAAAGTTGGGGATTTATCCTTCGAAGAGGTGGAAAAATTCAAATATCTTGGAGCAACAGTAACAAATATAAATGACACTCGGGAGGAAATTAAACGCAGAATAAATATGGGAAATGCTTGTTATTATTCGGCTGAGAAGCTTTTGTCATCTAGTCTGCTGTCAAAAAATCTGAAAGTTCGAATTTATAAAACAGTCATATTACCTGTTGTTCTGTATGGTTGTGAAACTTGGTCTCTCACTTTGAGAAAGGAACAGAGATAATAAGGTTCCTAGGAAAATATTTGGGGCTAAAAGGGATGAAGTTACAGGAGAATGGAGAAAATTACACAACGAAGAGCTGCACGCATTGTATCCTTCACCTGACATAATTAGGAACATTAAATCCAGATGTTTGAGATGGGCAGGGCATGTAGCACGTATGGGCAAATCGAGAAATGCATATAGAGTGTTAGTTGGGAGGCCAGAGGGGAAAAGACCTTTGGGGAGGCCGAAACGTAGATGGGAGGATAATATAAAAATGGATTTGAGGGAGGTGGGATATGATGGTAGAGACTGGATTAATCTTGCTCAGGATAGGTACCAATGGCGGGCTTATGTGAGGGCGGCAATGAACCTCCGGGTTCCTTAAAAGCCAGTAAGTAAAGTAAAGTAAAGTAAAGTAAAGTATTATGTGTTGTACATGCGTTCATGTAACTTTATTTTAGATTTTTATTAATGTTTATGATATTGGTGATTGAATTATGAATTATAGTATGTAAATTTCCAATCCGGAATTTCCCTTTGTGACTGAGGGAAACCATGAAAAGCATAGTCAGATTAGTCAAGCACGGGATTTGAACCTGGGACCTCCCGAATGCGAGTCCAAACGCTACCATTAGAGCCAACTCGCCGGTAGATTTAGTTTATGGACTTATAAATCGTAACTAAATTAATATTTTTACTTTTTAAGTATAAAAATGAATAATGTTTCGTCTCACCTATGATCTTTCATGCTTATGGTACCTCGTACTTATATGCGGACGATACGGAGCTGTTTTCTTCACGAAATGATGTAAGATTAACACAACAGCACTTTACATTCTTTGATTTTTGCAACATCATAAAATGCAACGTTTCGGTGATACTCATGTGTTTCATTAGGGCTCATATATACAGTAGGCCTACAAAGTAGCCATTCATTTTTAACACAGAGGCAAAGGTTTCTCTTTTTTTCTTTCTTCTTCTGTTCCTTTTCCCATTTCTCTTCTTTTTTCTCTTTCCCCTCTTCTTCTTTATCTTTCCTGATTTTTCTGTTTCTTCCTCATTTTTTCCTCGCTTTTTTCCTTCCCATCTTCTCTTCTAATCTTATTTCTTCTCCTTCCGCTTACTTTCCCATACCCTCTCTGTTCCATTTTCTTTTTCTTTTCTTCTCCTTTCCCCTCTTTCCCGCATTTCTTCTCTGTTCCATTTTCTCTCATTTCCTCTTCCTTCTCCTTTTCTACCTCATCTTCTCTTCTAATTTCTATTTTTCCTCATTTCTTCTCCTTTCCTTCCACATCTTCTATTCACTTTTCAATTTTTTTCTCATTTTATTCTCCTTCACCCTTTTTCCGTGTCACAACTCTTTTCCATTTTCTTCTGCTCCCTCTTTTCTTCCTCATCTTTTTCTTTTCCAGTTTTTCTCATTTTCATCTCCTTCTCGGTTTTCTTCATCATATTCTTTTCTATTTTCAGTTTTCTTATTTTCTTCTTTCTCTTTTCTTCCTCATCTTCTCTTTTCCTTTCCATTTTCCTCATTTAGGCACCGGTGTAGCTCAGTCTGCTAAGGCGCTTGCCTGCCGATCCGGAGTTGCGCTCGGGCGCGGGTTCGATTCCCGCTTGGGCCGATTACCTGGTTGGATTTTTTCCGAGGTTTTCCCCAACCGTTAGACAAATGTCAGGTAATCTATGGCGAATCCTCGGCCTCATCTCGCCAAATATCATCTCGCTATCACCAAATCCATCGACGCTAAATTACCTCGTAGTTGATACAGTGTCGTTAAATAACCAAATAAAATTTAAAAACAAATTAAACTTTCCTCATTTTCTTCTCCTTCCCCACTTTTCCTCAACTTCTCTTCTTCCATTTTCATTATTTACTCCTCTTTCAATTTCAATTTTTTCATTTTATTTTCCCTCCCCTTTTTCTCATCTCTCTCTTCTTCCTTTTCTTCTCCTACCCTCATGTCTTCTTCATCTTCTCTTTTCTTTTCAGTATTCGTATTTTTTCTCTTTCCCCCTTTTCTTCTTTCACTTTTTTCTTTTCAAATTTTTCCTCATTTTCTTCTCCTTTTCTTTCTTTTCTTCTCTTTCCCTTTACATTTTTCTTATTTTCTTTTCCTCCCCCTTTTTCTTCATCTTCTCTATCTTTTTCCATTTTCCTCATTTTCTTCTCCTACCCTTATGTCTTACCTTCTCTTTTCTTTTCAGTATTCCTATTTTTTCTATTTCTCCCTTTTCTTCCTTCACTTCTTTTTAATTTCAAATTTTTCTTCATTTTCTTCTCCTTCTTCCATTTCTTCCTCATATTTTTTCCTCTTTTCCATTTTACTCTCTTTTTCCTCCTTTGTTCCTCATTTTCTCTTTCTTTAACATTTTTCCTAATTTTCTTCTCGTTTTCTTCCTCATATTCATTCTCGTTTTCATTTTCCTAATTTTCTTCTCCTTCGTCTTTTCTTTCATATCTTCTCTTTGCCTTTCCATTTCCCTCATTTTCTTCTCCTGCCCCATTTTTCCTCATTTCCGTTTTCCATTTCTCTCATTTTCTTCTCCTGCCCCATTTGTTCCTTATTTTTGCTTTCCACTTTCTCATTTTCTTCTCCTTCCCGTTTTCTTCCGTCACTTCTTTCTTTTTTTCATTTTTCCTCAATTTCTTCTCTTCCCTCATTTCTGCTTCAGCTTCTCTTTCCCATTTTTCTCTTTTTCTTCTCCTTCCCCTTTTCTTACTTATATTCGTTCCTTTTTCTGTTTTCTCTCATTTTCTTCTGCCCTCTTTTCTTCGTCATCTCTTCTCTTTTCCAATTTTCTCATTCTCTTCTTCTTCCTCCACATTTTCTTACTTATCTTCAATTCCTTTCTTTTTATTTCTCTTTCTCCCCCTCAACATCTCTGCTTATTTTCTTCTCCTCCCGACTTTTCTTCTCTTTATCATTTTTCCTATTTATTCTCCTTTTTCTCTTTTCTTCCTCATCTCCTCTTTCCTTTCCATTTTCCCATTTTTTTGTCCACGTCCTAGTAAACAATTACGCTGATCTTGGACATATCGCATTAGCATCCATACCAGTTGACTATAGCAAGGTATATCCCTTTAGGATAATAACACTGATGGAGAAAGATCCTGTGAAACATTCTTTGCTTTGTTACCTTTGCAATTTTTATTTAACCGTATTTCTCTATTACTGTTTCATCTTATCTTAGCCCTGAAGTTATAAGAGGCGTAAAATAAAAGAATTGCTATTACCATTCGTAAAGTTGACAACAATAACATAATTAGGTCCTGGAATTAGCTACTTGTACGATAAAACTGAGGTCGAAATGTTGTATGATGACGTGCAAACTACAAAAAAAAAAAAAAAAAAAAAAAAAAAAAAAAAAAAAAAAAAAAATTACTAGAAAAACGCAGATAGTGAAAACAAGAATGTTTTCTGACCTGCAGTATCTTATCCAGAGTAATTTTACATATGATTACTATAGAACAAAAACACACAGTGCATTGTAAATTGTACATATGCATGTCATTAGTAGAAACCGTACTTTGTCGTACAAGGTTATGTATTACTGGAACTTTTTACTGTATCGGATGAGTGCGTGCATGTGGCAAGCGATGTGCTTCAGTTTGCTCACTCGAATCCTGTTTTGTCAAGTTGGGCAGAACAAAACATGAACTGCTTTAACAATAATTACACTAATATTTACATCGGAATATGTATGATAAGAACTTTCTTGTATTAAATATTAACATAGGACAGATAGGCAGATCATTTCAAACACGTTACAAAGAACACATCACAGCCATAACAAAATTTCAAAGGCATATTGGTTCCGTTAAGTTCAATGTTAACTGAGAAATGAGTTCTATTCAGTCAATACTTAACATAAACACAATAAAACATGTTATAATAACATTTACACAGATTTTAAAAAACAAACGTTTTCGCCAATTTTGATTGGCATCTTCAGGTCGCGTAGGTCGAATGGAACATGTTATAAAAAGTGAACACTTGGTATATGACGTTAAAAACCAAAGTTACAACTGTAATATCATTTAAAAACAGAGAATAGAATATAGCAAAAAGCCTCCACGATGTGTGTAGAATCACTGTGTTGAAAGAGGCGTGTGTGAACCAAGGAAACAGCAAAACTCTTCTGTCATTGCAGATAAAGTTTTCAAGATAGATTTGAAGATGCTACGGAGAGGTCGGTCGTGTGGCCGTTATGGAGAGCAGGAAAAATCCTGTAAATTGTAAAGATAGAATGAAAGCATATTTAGAAGCATTTAAGTATTATTTAAATCTTCTAAAACAATACTTACAAAAATGGAAGAACGTCTTGAAATCCATGAAGTATTGTTTTAGAAGATTTAAATAATACTTAAATGCTTCTAAATATGCTTTCATTCTATCCTTACAATTTACAGGATTTTTCCTGCTTTCCATAACGGCCACACGACCGACCTGTTCGTACCTTTTTCAAATCTATCTTGAAAACTGTATCTGCAATGACAGAAGAGTTTTGCAGTTTCCTTGGTTCACACACGCCTCTTTCAACACAGTGATTCTACACACATCGTGGAGGCTTTTTGCTATATTCTATTCTCTGTTTTTAAATGATATTACAGTTGTAACTTTGGTTTTTAACGTCATATACCAAGTGTTCACTTTTTATAACATATTCCATTCGACCTACACGACCTGAAGATGCCAATCAAAATTTGCGAAAACGTTTGTTTTTAAAATCTGTGTAAATGTTATTATAACATGTTTTATTGTGTTTATGTTAAGTATTGACTGAATAGAACTCATTTTTCAATTTTCATAACAAAATTACAAAACACCTCCACATATGCAGAACACATCACAAATGCCAACCACACCTACAGAGATATCAACACAGACATGGAAATATTGCACATCCAACCAAAAAGCCAGAAACTTAACACACTAGAACAATATGAAATATACAGACACACGAAAACACACCCCAACGATATTCTCAACACACAACTCAACTTCAAAATACATACACTCTTTGACTGTACACTACGAACGCACCCACACAGGAAACAAGAGGCGCCAATACCAACAACGACCAGTTCCGAAGATGACCGAAAATAGGTGGAAACATGTTAAGAAGGTACGTTAAAATTTAACACAAGAAAGTTCTTATCATACATATTCCGAAGTGATACAGTGTTAAAAGTTGTGTAATCAAAATGTATAATATTTACAGTTTATATTATTTATACTATGTACACTAGAATACGCTACTTTTACTATATACACTATAATAAAGATTTTCCTGAATGCCTCCCTAATAGCTTGCTTCAAATTTTCAGTTGTCTGGTATCGATGTTTCGAGACACGCTGCTTAATTATTCCCCAAAGGGAAATCACACCGCCTTTGCTGTGGAAAATTTCACACAGGACATGGCGCCGCATCATTTTGTGCCGCGACAATGATGGTCCCATACTGATGTTCTGGATCACTAAACAAGCTGGAACGTAAAGTATCAACCATTGTCATACATCTGCTATGTCATGTTCAAAATGGATGCACATCAACATATAAATAAAGGGGGGGGGCAAGACTTTCGAACCTTACTGTACAGTGTTGTGTACTAAAATGAAAGGTATTTTATTTCATAATACTACAGCCTACTTATTTCCTAAATAGTGTATAAAGGGGCTTCAGATATTGACTTTCAAAAGTCGATTACCAAAAAGACTGCTTTTCGTCTCTAGAATATTATCTTTCTTCAAATATAACTTCTGTGGATTATGATTTTCATTTTTCATGTATCAATTAATTACTGTTCTTCATTATGAAATATAATTTCTTTGATACAAATCGTCTTATATAACATGAAATTGTA
Organism: Periplaneta americana; assembly: GCF_040183065.1. Taxonomy (NCBI): domain Eukaryota; kingdom Metazoa; phylum Arthropoda; class Insecta; order Blattodea; family Blattidae; genus Periplaneta; species Periplaneta americana. The sequence goes on along the minus strand of NC_091120.1, from coordinate 185,053,734 downwards.
ATTCTTTAACTCTTCGAATTAGATGTAATTAAAAACATCTACATTTTACTGTTATTATTATTATTATTATTATTATTATTATTATTATTATTATTATTATTATTATTATTATTATTCAGTCGGTGTTCTGCCCAGGTCAGGTGTTTCACTGCAAACCCAGGTAGGGCAGGTGTTTCACTGCAAACCCAGGTTTCCCCAATATTTCCTATTTTCTGCATTCCTCTTTGTTTCCTCATATGATCCATATATCTTAATGTCGTCTGACATCTCCTTTGCCCGGAACTCTTATCCAGTTCACCATTCCTTCCAGTGCATCCTTCAGTAGGCAGTTTCTTCTTAGCCAGTGGCCCAACCAATTCCTTTTTCTTTTTCTGATCAGCTTGTTTAGTGATCCAGAACATCAGTATGGGACCATCATTGTCGCGGCACAAAATGATGCGGCGCCATGTTTCAGCATCATTCTTTCTACATCCACTATTTCCAACACAGCTTCATTTCTTATTCTGTCTGTCCATTTCACACGCTCCATTCTTCTCTATATCCACATTTCAAATGCTTCTATTCGCTTCTCTTCACTTCGTCGTAATGTCCATGTTTCTGCCCCATATAATGCCACACTCCATACAAAACACTTCACTAGTCTCTTCCTTAGTTCTTTTTCCAGAGGTCCGCAGAAGATGCTTCTTTTTCTATTAAAAGCTTCCTTTGCCATTGCTATCCTCTTTTGACTTCCTGGCAGCAGCTCATATTACTGCTTATAGTACATTCCAAGTATCATGCTATGTACTACCAGTATAATCAGATTCTTTTAGGTCAATCGACTGTCAATGAGCTGGTCGTTTGGCTGTGTTGCGCTCGCTTGGAATTATCTAAATAATTCATGTTTATGTTCTTCTTTTTTTATTTAATATTATTAAGTCCACACCTGTGGAGTAACGGGTAGCGCGTCTGACCGCGAAACCAGGTGGCCCGGGTTCGATTCCCGGTCAGGGCAAGTTACCTGGTTGAGGTTTTTTCTGGGTTTTCCCTCATCCCTGTATGAGCAAATGCTGGGTAACTTTCGGTGTTGGACCCCGGATTCATTTCACCGGCATTATCACCTTCATCTCATTCAGACGCTAAATAGCCTTATATGTTGATAAAGTGTGGTAAAATAACCCACTATATATATATATATATATATATATATATATATATTACTAAATTTTGTTAGGTATACTTAGTCATTTTAGGTATGCCACTCTGATGGTAAGTTTTGTAAATTAAATTAATTCTCCGAATCAGTAAGGGAAGTGAGACGGTATGCGACTGTATGAAATACCGCCACTGGTTTCTATGTCCAGGAAACATACCATTAGTGAAAAATTACATACCGTCACTGAACAAGTGTGATCCGTAAAAAATTGTTTATAAATTCTTTTGTAGCAAAGACTGCTATCTTTTAGCTTCTTAGATCTAGACCACAGCCTTCTGGAATTATTGTATTCAATGCGTATTTAGACACATTTATTTGATAAGTCAACCTCTGGAATGCTTAAGTATAGAAGGCTGTGATCTGTACCTTGTGGTGGCCATTGTTGCCAATTTAGTAACTATGTCATCAGATCTTATTCTTTTAAAATATCAATCATTAATTATCTATTATTTAAAGTACTATTTTAAGTATTCGCACTTTGAAGCTTTAACATTATTTTAAACTAGCCGTACCCGTGCGCTCCGCTGCACCTTTTAGAAATAAATATAAAGTAATTACATAATTATAATAGGACGTTTGATCCAGGGAACAACTTTTACAACAGCGCAAGGTAATCTGCTTCGCTCATTACCCAATTTTTTTTGCATTGCATTTATTGCATATATATTTTATGTATTTTAACACGATTCAATTAGTTAAAATTTGAATTATAAGATAATGGATTGCTAAGCTGACGTACTATTACTGCATACTAAATCAATACACTCTCGTTGTTCCTTAATTCTCTGAAATTAAAATGAGTGTACATAAATATTATTTTAAGAAATACAGAAAACGAATGTACAAAATAACCTATCAAATTTTCTGTGCATAAGAAGCTATTTTAATCTTACCTGTCCTCGATTTACTCAGACGTTACTGTAATAACATTATAGCATTATGTCCATATAGAGAAACTACACTTTCCAATAGTGAAATAATAATTAATTATAAAAATCGATTAATTTAGCTTTCGATATTACTTCATACAAACAAGAAACATTCTCTGTATGCTATGTTTCATAGCTTTCGATTGTTGTTGTCCAAGGCCCCTTATAGACGTAGTCATTTATTTTCATTTCATTACACCGCCTTAAATGGCATTGTATTTTAATTTTAAAACTCATTTATCTCATTAAATATCGGTCCTATCAAAATTTTGCAAGGAATGAAACTTATCGGAAATCATTTTTAAAGAAACTTTTGTGATGTAACATATTTCAGAAAAATCAATAATAAGCGAGATATTTCGATTTATTTAATTCAGGCCCCCTTATAACCCCCCCCCCCTTTTAAATAAAGTATTTTCAATGCCATATAGCCTAAAATCTAAGTTCAACGAACTTAATTTATATTCCAATTTTCATCGAAATCCGTTCAGCCATTATCGCGTGAAAAGGTAACAAACATCCAGACAGACAGACAGACATACAAACAAAAATTTCGAAAAAGTGATTTTCGGTTTCAGGATGGTTAATTATACATGTTAACAACAATTATTTTTGAAAAATCGAAAATTACCAGAAAAATTTCGGCTACAGATTTATCATTAGTATAGAATAGATATCATGTACGTGTATGTTGTAAAGGGAGGGAGGGTAGACCTACGCCTTTCTAAATCGAGGTAGGCTGTGCCAGGGGAAAATTTTGGGGCAGCATACCGGCTCTGTTTTTTCCCATTTTCCTCATTGCTCCGAACTAATTATTTACTGAAAAGTAATTATGTGTATTTTGTAATGTATTATGCCGATATTAAATTTCTATCATCTGTAGATCATATATTTTTTAATATAGGCCTGTTTAACGAACATATCCGTCCAACTTGTCAGTTCAGGAAATGTTCATAATTTTATTCAACTTTTTTTTTTTTTTTTTTTTTTTTTTAGCCTATAATAATTTATAATAATTTTCAACGTAACGTATGGTTCTACTTACAATACCTTATCAAATATTATTACGGTATTGCTTCCGTCGATTCTCTTTAATTTCTAAATCATGCGAAAAATAACTTTTCACTTCCTCTACATACCAAAAAAAAAATTATGCGTCATAAAATGCTCGTTATCTGGATATGTTCCAAGCCTCGCTATTGTTAATATGAGGAACTCAAATAGCTGTACAAAGGTTTCACAGAGGTTAAAACCATTAAACTTTTCATGGGCTTGAGGAATATTGAAGCTTATTCACTTCCTGTATACGTTTATACTTGCATAAAAATAACAAATATATGACTGTGCACGTGCAATATTAATGGAGGTTTTTCTTTTGTTAGAAGTTGCAAAATATTCCACAGACGTTTCGCCTCAATATAAGCTTGCTACGAATACAAGTTTATACATAGCTGCTAAACATGTAATTTTAACCCCTAAATTGGCATAACTTCATTTCTCACACTATTTTATTAAACCTTGTCGGACTGTAAAGAAAACAACTATCGCAATGTCCATGTGTGAAATTTTAATTTTCCTACCAATTTGTTTCTATTGTTCTATAAAAATTATGGCATATAGTCTAACCTGTTGTATCCTATAGGATACTTTGTCAATTTAAGGGTTAAGTATAACATCGGTACCTTTATGGATCCCAGATCCTTTAAAGTTTCCGTGGGTTTACACCTCGGTTGCAAAATCTGTCACATTCATAAATGTATCTGTAGCAATATGTAGATTCTTACGGCCACCATGCCTTAAGTTGTGTCATGAGTAAGGGGCGTCTCTCTCGTCATTCATCGGTCAATGACATCATTAAAAGAGCATTAACATGCTCAGGGGTTCCATCCATTTTAGAACCTTCCGGGATCAGCCGTTCAGACGGCAAGAGACCCGATGGTTTGACTCTAGTCCCGTGGCGTGTAGGCAAATCCTTAATTTGGGATTCCACATGTGTGGATACACTGGCCCCTTCTCATCTGTCTTCAACCTCTAAGACACCAGGATCTGCAGCAGAAAGTGCCGCTGTCATAAACACCATAAATATAAACATCTTGCAGATAATTATATTTTTGTCCCTTTTGCGGTTGAAACGTTTGGATCATGGTGTAGTGAAGCCAAAGCTCTCATCTCCACCATAGGCAGAAGTTTAGCGCAGCTTTCTGGGGACCCTCGAAGCAGTCAATATCTACGTCATCGCCATTCAGCGCGGTAATGCTACAAGTATTCTTGCATCCTTTCCCGACTCCTCTTATTTAGATGAAATTTTCTTCCTTTAATAAATTATTCAATTTATTTGTATTCTATTATAGTATACATGTCAATGTGAATACAATTTTTTTATTTGTAAAACTAAAGTGTTAGTTGGGAGACCGGAGGGAAAAAGACCTTTAGGGAGGCCGAGACGTAGATGGACGGATAATATTAAAATGGATTTGAGGGAGATGGGATATGATGATAGAGACTGGATTAATCTTGCACAGGATAGGGACCGATGGCGGGCTTATGTGAGGGCGGCAATGAACCTCCGGGTTCCTTAAAAGCCAGTAAGTAAGTAAGTAAAACTAAAATATTACTTAACCCTTAAATTGGCAAAACTTCATTTCTCACACTAGTTTATTAAACCTTGTCGGACTGTAAAGAAAACAACTATCGCAATGTCCATATTTTATAATGTTGTACAATATTATAGTAGTGTGAAATTTTAATTATCCTACCAATTTTTTTCTATTGTTCTATTAAAATTGTAGCATATAGCCTAACCTGTTGTATCCTATAGGATACTTTGTCAATTTAAGGGTTAAGTATAAGGAAGGAGGATCTTTTGATTCTGATATAGTAGCCTATGTTAGACTAGAACCAACACTTACCCTAACCAAAAGGGTAGGATGTCACTCATATATTAATAGGAACCGTGTTTTTTGGTAAGGATATGAAGACTTCGGGGGTAAATAATGATAATCTACATATCCAAATTTCAAACATTTTAATTTAACTGCAAACACAAGAGGACTACCATATTTTTCAAGCTTCGTAATCCAATTATTTGTTAACATATTACATAATTATTTAAACAAATCAAAGATAATTTGGCTTATAGGCTGTTAACAATCAGAAAACTGTCAATCTCAATTTTGAGGGTTATCACTATTTATCCCCGAGGTCTTCATATGTGGATTATATGCGGAGACTAAAAGCATAACAGAAAATAGGAAAAAATTGGAGAATGTTGGGTTTTCAGTGAAAGACTTGCCCTGGGGCAGAACACTTATGACCAACACCTGTGGAGTAACAGTTAGCGCGTCTGACCGCGAAATCAGGTGGCCCGGGTTCGAATTCCTGTAGGGGAAAGTTACCTGGTTGAGGTGTTTTCCGAGGTTTTCCTTTAACCCAATGTGAGTAAATGTTGGGTAACTATCGGTGCTGGACCCCGGACTCATTTCACCGGTATTATCACCTTCATTTCATTCAGAAGCTAAATAATCTGAAATGTTGATACAGCGTCGTAAAATAACCTACTTAAATAAACAACGAACACTTATGTATAGAGACATGTTTTTATATGAACATGGGACATAGCTCTAACTTAGTACTTATCCATTTCATTACCTTCCGGTTCCAAATATGTATACTTTTTCCGTGCATATTTGCATGTTTTGGCCTTTTTGGGGACAAAAACATGCATAATACATATTTAAGCACTTTTTAGCTTAATCGTGCATATAATATAGATTATATTCAGTTTAGATGCACGTTTTAATGGTTTTGAGTGGACATCACAGTTTCTCGACTTTTATGTCCCTTATTTTAGCTTGAGGAATGAGGATTGAAGGAGGAAAAGAAGAAACTAACAGAAAAAGGTTGATTCAAGTTTGCACCCATAACTTCTCTGCCTACAAAAACATATTGACTGACAGAAACCAATTTAGAAATGTTGTTAGTTGTTAACTGTGCAATAAAAGGTGAAGTGAAATAAGAAATTTGGAACAAAAATAAAAGTGCATATTTTAATATATTTTTCGCTTGATAATGCATATTTCATAGTTTGATAGTGCATGAATGCATGCATATTTTGGGATTTTATAGTGCATGAAATTCTCGTCTCTACTTATATATGTACGAATTTGTCATCCAGTTTGCTTAAAAAAATCTGAAGGTTAGAATTTATAAAACAGTTATATTACCGGTTGTTCTGTATGGTTGTGAAACTTGGCTCTCACTTTGAGAAAGGAATAGAGGTGTTCGAGAATAAGGTGCTTAGGAAAATATTTGGGGCTAAGATGGATGAAATTACAGAATAATGGAAAAAGTTACACATCGCAGAACTGCATGCATTGTATTCTGAACCTAACATAATTAAGAACATTGAATCCAGACGTTGAATATGGGCAGGGCATGTAGCACGTATGGGCGAATCGAGAAAGGCATACAGAATGCTTGTTTCAGAGTCTGAGAGAAAAAGACCTTTGGGGAGGCCAAGACGTAGATGGGAGGATAATATTAAAATGGATTTGAGGGAGGTGAGAAGTGATGATAGGGACTGGATTAATCTTCTTCAGAATAGGGACCGTTGTCGGGCTTATGTGAGAACTGTAATGAAGCTCCGGGTTCTCTAAAAGTAAGAGATAATATTAAAACTAATTCTCAATTTTAAAAAGCTTTTCACTGTAACGCCGGCATACATACATCGTATCTCGAAATCCCCTGAGTTTGATTGCCTTTGAAAGGGAGACCAAAGAAGCAGGGGAATTTTTATTCTTTTGTTGGGAAGTTCAATTAAGATATTTTCGTCAGAGATGTGGATGGCACTCGTGATTGTTGTCTGACAATGCGGAATTTACGCAACATAAGAATTGCTCCTTTAAGGTACAAATTGTTCAAGAAATCAAGCCAATAACATACTTCAGCGACAAGAATTTGTAATTGAGATCTTAGAGTAAAGCTAACCCACAACTGGTTACCCGACATTTCACCCAGCAGATGTTGAGGGAAATTTGCGAAATTTTGCCAGTTTATTTACTTACTTTTAAGGAACGTGGAAGTTCATTGACGCCCTCACATAAGCCTGCCATCTGTCCCTATCCTGTGCAAGATTAATCCAGTCTCTATCATCATATCCTACCTCCCTCAAATCCATTTTAATATTATCCTCCCATCTACGTCTTGGCTTCTCCAAAGGTCTTTTTCTCTCCGGTCTCCAAACTAACACTCTAGGATTCGCCCATACGTGCTACATGCCCTGCCCATCTGAAACGTCTGGATTTAATGTTCCTAATTATGTCAGGTGAAGAATACAATGCGTGCAGTTCTGCGTTGTGTAACTTCCTCCATTCTCCTATAACTTCATCCCTCTTAGCTCCAAATATTTTCCTAAGAACCTTATTCTCAGACACCCTTAATCTCTATTCCTCTCTCAAAGTGAGAATCCAAGTTTCACAACCATAAAGAACAACCGGTAATATAACTGTTTTATAAATTCTAAGTTTCAGATTTTTTGATAGCAGACTAGATGACAAAAGCTTCTCAACCGATTAATAACAGGTATTTCTCATATTTATTCTGCGTTTAATTTCCTCCCGAGTGTCATTTATATTTGTTACTGTTCCTCCAAGATATTTGAATTTTCAACCTCTTCGAAGGATAAATCTCCAATTTTTATGTTTCCATTTCGTACAATATTCTGGTCACGATACATAATCATATACTTTGTCTTTTGGGGATTTACTTCCAAACCTATCGCTTTACTTGCTTCAAGTAAAATTATCGTGTTTTTCCTTATCGTTTGTGGATTTTCTCCTAACATATTCACGTTATCCGCATAGACAAGCAGCTGATGTAACCCGTTCAATTCCAGACCCTCTGTGTTATCCTGAACTTTCCTAATGGCATATTCTAGAGCGAAGTTAAAAAGTAAAGGTGATAGTGCATCTCCTTGCTTAAACCCACAGTGTATTGGAAAAACATCAGATAGAAATTGGCCTATACGATCTCTGCTATCTTAGTTGAGAAAGTTTTCGAGATGGCGCTGGCAGCATTGCTCACAGTAGTGACAACTGTTCCTGTTGTGTTACACTGACCACTTCATAATTTTATGCCCGATAATTCAATGAAGTTTTAATCGCCTCTCGGTCCGTATAGAAGCTCTGGAAGTACATGAATTTCTAGTCAAAAGAAAAATTGTGACTTAATACCAGCAACATCACAATGACTTGAACTCGGAGGCCGTCTGGTACGGCCAAACAGCCAGAAGTCCAACACCAGGTGCCGATGTTGCATTGTATTATACACAAAGGCTTTTCGCATGTCTTCATTACTGAAAGCCAAGTGTAACAGTGACTTACAAAAAACTGTTAATCAGATTAGGGGCCGGGCGAGAATCGTGGACCTCTATTCAAAGCCTTCTTAGAAGTGCATTGAATTGCGGGTTCCGGAGGCATTGTAGGGGTCTTCATCGCAGCGGGCCGGCATTATGCAGACCAAAACAGAGCCAGCAATCTGATTAAGACCGGAGCCGTGCCCTTGACACATGCTGCTAATATTCCGCCACAGACAAATGCTTCAGGTTCTCGTCCCTCTTAATTATATTTTCTGATGTTTTTTTGCAACACGAAACGTCTATAAGGAAATCAGATTGAAGTGATAAGCGGTGGTCAGCCATAGCTCTGTCAGATGAGAGAACCGGGGTTTAACACTTGTATAATACTCTAAACTTCGTAGCACAGCTGTTTCCAATAGCTGCAGATCCAAGTCTAATGGCGAAGTGTATCAACATCGGTTAAAAACGCAGTAATCGTAGATTATGAAACGACGGTTAAACAGTAACAGTGATTAAAATGTAATTTGTGTGCACCATTCATAATCACAGATTACTTAAACATGGCTAGCTGACACCGCTTTTAACCAGAGTAAAGTCTATGCTGGTGTACTGTTTCTACAAAATGACTAAAGGAAAGCATCCATACCGCTGCAAAGATAATAGTCAACGTCTAAAAATGACTGCGCTCACTCCGTTCTACATCGAAATGAACGTGTCCTACATTTTCGCTTTTCATTTGTTTGCCTTTGGGCGCTGTTATATTTGTGAGTTGCATTTCTTTGCTGTTAGGTTAAAATCGTACAAAATAGAAAATTGAATACAAAAATGATTATATCCCAATGTTTGGTTGAAGTGTCGCTAGACTTAATTACTAGAATTTAAATATAGCCTATTATATAAAAAGATGGAATATCTATAAAGGAAAAGGATGCAGAAGATTAATAGGAATGTGTGTACGATCAAGACCTCATTTACACGAGGGAACTGTTCATTATCCTAAGATCCATAAATAACCTCTCTTTGTTCAGCCAGTGACATAGAGAAAGAGACATTCGAGTATTCCCTCTTAAAATACAGAAAATAACAGTTACATTAGAATCGTAATATAAGCAGCCGAACCATAGGAGAAATATGACTTTTTGTGTTATTTCAAGTGATCCGTTTGTAGATTTTGATAAACGAAATCCCTCCTGAAATTTTCTGTCACCTAATTCCTCGTAAGAATTCTCTCTTTCCACTAAAGAAACTTCACGCTCACGCTCTATCCAAGTAATTCAAGTACTGTATAATAATAATCGTCTTCGAAATAAACATCTGTGGCTCTGGCCGCCATTTTGCTTCACTTGCTCTACTAATCACTGGTTATCTCTTTTAACCGCTCGTATATGGCCGGTTAGAGATTACTGTGGTTAACCTCCTATTTAAGTCGTAACCGAGGTCGATCCACTGTAAAAATGCTTAACCAGAGGTTAGGTGACAATTTTAACCGGTGGTTACACTAACCGACGTTGATGCACGTGGGCATAAGTGCGTGAGGAGTAAGAATAGGCCTACAAGAGACGCACGTAGTTAAAGATAAACGTCGGGTTAATGCTCTTTTGTAGTAGTTAAAAAATTGAGAGGTGCATAGCATATCTTTACGTAGTACTACTATACGTATGGATGATAAGAGAAAAGAAACAAGGGGAACAAGGAAAATACAAGAAGAAGAGAAATACAAAGAGAACAAGAGGAATACAAGAAGGACAAGGATAAACAAGGAGAACAAGGCAGGACAACGGTAAGTGAAGGACAAGCAAATACAAGGAAAGCAAGTGAAATAGAAGGAGAATGAGTGGAAGACAATGAGAACAAGGGGAAGAGGGAAGACAAGGATAACAAGGGGAATACAAGAGGAACGAGGGAAATCAAGTACAAAAAGAACAAACGGAAACAAGGACAACAAGAAAAATACAAGAAAGAGAAGGCAAATACAAGAAGGGGAATGCAAGAAGAACAAGGGGAAACAAGAAGAATAATGTAAAGACAAAGAGAACAAGTGGAATTCAAGGAGAACAAGAGAAAGAAGAGAATGTCAAGGACAAGAGAAACAGAAGGAAAAAAAATTGAAATAAAGAAGAAGAAGACAAAAATAAGGAAAACAAGGAGGAAACAAGAATAGCAAGGGGATTCAGGGATAACAAGGACAACAAGGAAAATACAAAGCGAGAAAGTGGAATAAAAGGATGACGAGGAGAAGACAATGATAACAAGTGGAATACATGGATATAAAAAGAATACAAGGATAAGGGGAAGACAAGAGAACAAAGGGGATTAAGAAAAAGGCTAGGGAAAGAGAAGAAGAATAAAGTGAAGACAAGGAATATACAAGAAGGGCAATTGAAATACAAGGAGAAAGATGGAAAGCCAAGGAGAACAAAGGCAAGGTAAGAAGATCAACGGGAAAACAAGGAGAACAAGGGAAATACAAGAAGAAAGAGTGGAAGGCAAGGATAACAAAGGGAAGACAAAAAGATCAACGAGAAAGGAAGGAAAACAAGAGGAATGAAATGAGTTCAAGAGGAATACAAGAAGAAAGAGGGAAGGACAAGAAGAATAAAAGGAAGGCAAAAAGATCAACGAGAAAGGAAGGAGAACAAGGAGAATAAAAAAGGGCAAGAGGAATACAAGAAGAAAGAGGGGAAGGCATGGATAACAAAAGGGAAGAAGAAAAGATCAACGAGAAAGGAAGGAGAACAAGTGGAATAAAAAAGGACAAGAGGAATACAAGGAGAAAGAGGGGAAGGCATGGATAACAAAGGGAAGGCGAAAATATCAACGAGAAAGGAAGGAGAACAAGAGGAATAAAAAAGGAGAAGGGGAATACAAGAAGATAGACGGAAAGACAAGGAGAACAAAGGAAGGCAAGAAGATCAACGAGTAAGGAAGGAGAACAAGGGGATTAAAAAAGGAGAAGGGGAATACAAGAAGAAAGAGGGAATGACAAGGAGAACAAAGGAAACGCAATAAAATTAACGAGAAAAGGAGAACAAGAAGAATAAAAATGGGGCATGGGAAATGCAAGGAGAAAGAGAAAAAGATAAGGAGAACAGGGGCAATACATGGATTATAATGGAAATTCAAGTAAAAAAAGAGGAAGAAAATAAAAGTAAATGGAAAACAAAGAGAACAAGCGAAATACAAGGAGTAAAAGTGTGAGCGAGTGTTGGATTTTTTCGTGATTGCAGTTCCCAAATTAGATAACTGTCAGATCTTTCACTGCAAACCCCGCATTTTTCAATCTTGGGAAGAAGACGGAGATGGTGATGAAAAAGGGGTGGTGTAATTATTATGGTGAAATAAGCACGAGGTCCAACGCCAAAGTTACCCGGCAATTATTGTGCTTCAGTTGATTGAGGGAAAACCTCGAAAAAAATCCCAAACATGTAATTTGTCCCAACCGAGATTAAAACCCAGGCCCGCTCGTTTCACAGTTAGACTTGTTAACCATTACATCAGAGCGGTGAAATTCTGTCGTCTCATTTAACGACATGGATTTCAAATACTTCTTCCGTCTTACCTTTCACAGAATCGATTTTGAAGTACGGGATGTGCTGGTGTACCACAATAGAGGCAAGATTTAATATGAATCCTGTAGGATTGACGTCGTGGCTGAAGTGATGTACTCCAGACTGTAAATTTAGATTTGTCCACCAATACCTTGTCTCCTAGGAAACGCCGCAGGGGGGGACTACTGGCGATATTCATCCCTGAGCCAGGAATTGGTAGTGACGTATCGTAAAGCCTGGAGTCGAGATAAAACGAGCCGAGATGGTACTGAAACCAATAAGATGGACAAGCGAACTAATAGCGCTTGTCGGACCTAGATGGAGCGGACGTATACATCTTAAAAAAAAAAAAAAAGGAAGAAAGAATGGTTTTCTATTTCCGAAAGAAAAATATATAATAAAAGATAGTTAAATCGGTGATTTGTTTCAAAGTGCTGAGTTAGAAAGAAATATCATTGAGCATTTCAATGCCGAGGCTTGAGAGTTTTAAATGTCTTTGGTGGACAGAATGTAACAGTTTTATGACGATGCAAATCAAATTTAGATTAGGCCATAAAAATTCATATATGGATTCCCAGACTGCTCGTTTATAAGTGATTGTTTCACAGAACTGCCGAGATATCGTCGAGCAAGAACGGATTTTGTCTCACTCTGAAAACTTGTATTGTCCTGTTTTATTACCTCATTTTCCTGCTGCCCGTAATTTTACGATTCATAGCTTCACTGCTGCCCTGAATGTTGATATACGAGCTTGCAGCCTCCTACCCGCTTTTCAAGACTGGAAGTCTGTTGGTGTTGCTCTCGTTTGTGAAAATTTCGAGAAGATGCTTTTCAATTATCTTACATTATCTGTCTGATTTCTTAATTTGGTACCGTAAAGTGGGGCTATTCCGAAACATTTTTTTTTATCTTGTTGTAAAACGTTTCAATTATCTTACATTATCAGCCTGCGTTTTTAATTTGGTACCGTAAAGTGGGGCTGTTCCGAAAGGTTTTTTATTTATCTTTTTGTTGTAAAACTTTTCAATTATCTTACATTATCCGTCTGAGTTTTTAATGTGATACCGTAAAGTGAGACTATTTCGGAAGGTTTTTCATTATTTTTGTTGTAAAATTTTCCAATTATCTTGCATTATCAGCCTGAGTTTTTAATGTGGTACAGCAAAATGGGGCTATTTCAAAGGATTTTTTTATTTATCTTTTTGTTGTAAAACTTTTCAATTATCTTACATTATCCGCCTGAGTTTTTAAGGTGATACCGTAAAGTGAGACTATTTCGGAAGGTTTTTTCATTATTTTTGTTGTAAAATTTTCCAATTATCTTGCATTATCAGCCTGAGTTTTTAATGTGGTACAGCAAAATGGGGCTATTTCGAAGGGTTTTTTTATTTATCTTTTTGTTGTAAAACTTTTGAATTATCTTACATTATCCGCCTGAGTTTTTAAGGTGATACCGTAAAGTGAGACTATTTCGGAAGGTTTTTCATTATTTTTGTTGTAAAATTTTCCAATTATCTTGCATTATCAGCCTGAGTTTTTAATGTGGTACAGCAAAATGGGGCTATTTCAAAGGGTTTTTTTATTTATCTTTTTGTTGTAAAACTTTTGAATTATCTTACATTATCCGCCTGAGTTTTTAAGGTGATACCGTAAAGTGAGACTATTTCGGAAGGTTTTTCATTATTTTTGTTGTAAAATTTTCCAATTATCTTGCATTATCAGCCTGAGTTTTTAATGTGGTACAGCAAAATGGGGCTATTTCGAAGGGTTTTTTTTATTTATCTTTTTGTTGTAAAACTTTTGAATTATCTTACATTATCCGCCTGAGTTTTTAAGGTGATACCGTAAAGTGAGACTATTTCGGAAGGTTTTTCATTATTTTTGTTGTAAAATTTTCCAATTATCTTGCATTATCAGCCTGAGTTTTTAATGTGGTACAGCAAAATGGGGCTATTTCAAAGGGTTTTTTTATTTATCTTTTTGTTGTAAAACTTTTGAATTATCTTACATTATCCGCCTGAGTTTTTAAGGTGATACCGTAAAGTGAGACTATTTCGGAAGGTTTTTCATTATTTTTGTTGTAAAATTTTCCAATTATCTTGCATTATCAGCCTGAGTTTTTAATGTGGTACCGCAAAATGGGGCTATTTCAAAGGGTTTTTTATTTATCTTTTTGTTGTAAAACTTTTCAATTATCTTACATTATCCGTCTGAGTTTTTAATGTGATACCGTAAAGTGAGACTATTCCGGAAGGTTTTTTTATTTATCTTTTTGTTGTAAAACTTTTCAATTATCTTACATTATCCGTCTGAGTTTTTAAGGTGATACCGTAAAGTGAGACTATTTCGGAAGGTTTTTCATTATTTTTTGTTGTAAAACTTTTCAATTATCTTACATTATCCGTCTGAGTTTTTAATGTGATACCGTAAAGTGAGACTATTCCGGAAGGTTTTTTTATTTATCTTTTTGTTGTAAAACTTTTCAATTATCTTACATTATCCGTCTGAGTTTTTAAGGTGATACCGTAAAGTGAGACTATTTCGGAAGGTTTTTCATTATTTTTTGTTGTAAAACTTTTCAATTATCTTACATTATCCGTCTGAGTTTTTAATGTGATACCGTAAAGTGAGACTATTCCGGAAGGTTTTTTTATTTATCTTTTTGTTGTAAAACTTTTCAATTATCTTACATTATCCGTCTGAGTTTTTAATGTGATACCGTAAAGTGAGACTATTCCGGAAGGTTTTTTTATTTATCTTTTTGTTGTAAAACTTTTCAATTATCTTACATTATCCGTCTGAGTTTTTAATGTGATACCGTAAAGTGAGACTATTTCGGAAGGTTTTTCATTATTTTTGTTGTAAAATTTTCCAATTATCTTGCATTATCAGCCTGAGTTTTTAATGTGGTACCGCAAAATGGGGCTATTTCAAAGGGTTTTTTATTTATCTTTTTGTTGTAAAACTTTTCAATTATCTTACATTATCCGTCTGAGTTTTTAATGTGATACCGTAAAGTGAGACTATTCCGGAAGGTTTTTTTATTTATCTTTTTGTTGTAAAACTTTTCAATTATCTTACATTATCCGTCTGAGTTTTTAAGGTGATACCGTAAAGTGAGACTATTTCGGAAGGTTTTTCATTATTTTTTGTTGTAAAATTTTCCAATTATCTTGCATTATCTGCCTCAGTTTTTAATATGGTACCGTAAAGTGGAGCTATTTTGTTGTAAAATTTTCCAATTATCTTGCATTATCAGCCTGAGGTTTTAATGTGGTACCGCAAAATGGGGCTATTTCAAAGGGTTTTTTATTTATCTTTTTGTTGTAAAACTTTTCAATTATCTTACATTATCTGCCTCAGATTTTAATGTGGAGCTATTCCGTAAGATTTTTTTTTCATTTTTTGGTTGTAAAAGTTTCAATTATCTTACATTATCTGCCTGAGTTTTTAATATGGTACTGTAAAGTGAAGCTATTCCTTACCTTAAAGATGTTCAATATACTGTATTCCCATTTGGTAACACGGCACACATCAAGTCTACAGTCAAGTTTCACGTAGGTGCACGGATTTTCCTACTCTCAGATTCTGAGGTTATGTCTGTTTACCTTACCAGAAAGATGAAAAATGATTTCGTCAAAAAACACCACGGAACACATAAATTCATCATCGTTTTCAATTAAAGACTGCATAGGCTACTTATGCAGAAATTTCTTCGTAGCACTGTGTCTTCTGATTTTAGGGCTTGCAGCAACTGTAGTCAGTACGGATGAAACCGCAACCGCTTGCGAAGAATCTTATCTTAAAATCAATGTACCATTTACGGATTGTAGGCCCACTGGTTGGACCTGCACCAAACTTTGTTCGGTAATACCGTTGTACATTAATAACCTATTGGTTCACATGAAAATTAAGCTTTTCTATTCTCTATAGCAGCCATTTCGCCTCAACAATGAACAAATTTGTTTATATGCGCTATTATGAGGCAGTGTTACCAACTATAGTCCCGTCGCTCTAATTTCCGGCAGCCAATCGCGTTGCAGGTCGGCTACATTTAAATGTGTGCGTCTTGTGATTCGCTGATGAAGGCGTTATTCATTTCTTAAGGCTCGATAAATACTTAATATAATCGCCCGCCATTTTGGCTCTTTCGTTGGCGTTCGCAGAAAGCACACAAAGACGTTATTTGCCGCTCAATTATTTGCTGAATTACAGTGCGTTTGATTTATTATCATAGGAGCTACGGCATGATAGTGTTTAACGGTGTGGCAAATAGATTCTTCATATGGTAGCTCGGCAACGAAAGAACAAAAATGGCGAACGATACTACCTACCTAGACTTTATAGAGCCTTCACTTCCTAAGACGTAAGCAAAGAGGAATAACAGCGTCGCGACTATAGGAAACAATGTTGCCACAACTAAACTTTTTGAGTTTCTCTTTTCATTGGTGCTATTTTCATGCACCTCAGAGTCATAGAACATAAATTACATGTGTTCGAAACCGGTAAGGTGTTGTGTAGAAGCCCTGTAGTTTATCTGTATATTTCCTGCAGCGACAAAGTAAAACATAGGTAATTATTTAAGGAAACTGCGAACAAAAAAGAAAAGGTGGGCGTACTGTTAAACAGTCAGTAAAAGAATTGCTTTCACCGTTTGCAATGATAAGAAAGATTATTTTTAAATCTAAATATGGTTCGGGAGAATGAAAGCATTGCTCGAAACTGGTTTCGAACCTACAACTGCAGCTTCTAGCCGCGCCTCAATCGCTGGCGGCATTGCCAGTGTTATTATAATAGCAATCTATTTCTGTAATTACGCGCTTAGCTAACTGAGCGTTATCAAAGACTAATGTTAGCCGGTAGAGCTACTGAAATAGCCTAATTAAGCTTAACGATAGGCTATCACGTAGCTATTCCAGGTGTTGCCTATCTAATTCGCACACAACGTGTTTGAGTTCAAGTGGTAAACTTGGGCAAGGGAAAATAATTTGCGAAAGGGTTAGTAAACTTCATAAACCATAGCAGTTGGTCCTTCTTTTTATTATTTAGGCCTATTTGTGTGAGTGTTTACTATTTATTTATTTATTTTATTGCTAGTAAGTCTGAGATGAATACAAGTTAATAAATACAAAGAAAGATAAACTAGTCCACTCCTGAATGAGTAAGACTCGTGCTCAGGAGGGGATTCCAATACAGACAAAAACAAAATTAAAATTGAGAGTGAATACAGATTAAAAAGTGTTTAATATGTTTAAACCCAAACTATAAATCCAATACAAATTTTTTAATTTTTTTTATTAATTTGGAGAGGATTCGTGGTTGAAATATTATTGGAATAAAATTTGTTTAATAATCTGGGACCTTGACTCATGCTATGATAAAAAGCTGCATTGGTTTTACATTTTGGTTCAGACAAACGCAGAGAATTAATATTTTTAGTTCTATATTTATGTATATACCTTTCAAAGTTATTAAAATTTCTATGAAAATATTTTAATAAAATGAAATAATACATTTGTTTAATATTGAAAACTTTGAAGTGTTTAAATAACAATTCAGTTGGGTAATCTTTCTGCCTTTTTAAACAAATTTTTAATACTTTTTTCTGTAGTAAAATTAACGGATAAAGGTTGGATTTATAAGTTCCACCCCAACCTATGATACCATATATAAATATAGACAGAAATAATGCTACTAAATTATACGTAAACAGTTAATTGGCAAAATATTTCTTAGAACATCAAAGTAACATAATGATCCTATACACATATTTCAGCTTTTGTCTTTTGTTTTTTTTCCTTCGTTATCAATTCGTTCTTTATATTGTTGTTTCTTTTTTTTACTTGGTTATTTAACGACGCTGTATCAACTACGAAGTTATTTAGCGTCGATGGAATTGGTGATAGTGAAATGATATTTGGCGAGATGAGACCGAGGATTACCTAACATTTGCCTCGGAAAAAGTAACCAGGTAATCAGCACAAGCGGGGATCGAACCCGCGCCTGAGCTCAACTCCGGGTCGGCAGACAAGCGCCTTAGCCGACTGAGCTACTCCGGTGGCCTTGTTTATTTTCAATATTGTTATTTATACCGAGTGTTTGAGAAATAAGTACCGAATTTTTTTAGGAATGATAGGTTGGGTCTGGCTATTCATTTTAAGGATAGGAACCTGGTGTCCCTGATGAATCGCTTTTATTTTACGTGATGCCTAAGTTGGCATAGCGTACCCTGGGGGATAGGCAACCGTGGGTGCTTTGGAATGTAAGAGGGATCAATACGTACAGAGTAGGATATTTTTTAACATCCCACAATGGTATGAGGTTCGAAGCACAAGATGTCTACTTTGGTTAAGAAGAGAAGACACGAGAGGTGAAGATCAATTTTATTGTTTATATTGTTGTTTTTATTTTTCATTCTTGTCTTCATATTGTCGTCCCTTTTCCTTTCTTTGTTTCATATTATTATTTAGTTTTCATTAAGTTATATTTACAAATTATATATTTCCATTACTTTCTTGCATTATATGTCTTCTTCTGTGATACATTCTATAACTTTCTTGCATTTACCCTGCAAATTAAGTTGTGTCTTTTAAGTTGTGAACATTTCTTTCCTTCTTTATTCCTACCATCCCTTTCTGTACTGTCTCACTATTTAATTATTTTCTCCTGTCATTCTCCTTGTTTCTTTTCTTCTTACATCATCTAGGCCTATATTATAACTTCATTAATTGCGTTAATTCTATTTTTTATTTTATTTGTAATTGTATCGTATCATATTCTTCTTACCTTTTCTCTCTCTCTTCTTTCCTTTTGTCTCAGTTTCTTTCTTTTTCCTTGTTTCCTCACACACATATATATATATATACATATATACTGTATTCTTATTTACTCATTCACTTGTTAATTTTTCAATTTCCTCATTTTTTTCTTTCCTTATAATTATTATATTTCATTTTTATTTATTACTTTCCTTTTGTTATCTATTTTCAATTACAGTTGTTTGTTTTTTTCTTTTTTATCGTTCTATTATCTCATTTTTTCTTTAACTTTTCTTGTTTCTTTATACAGGGACATCATTTCATTTTTACTTCAATTTTGATTGTACCTGAGTTTTTGAATGTACTTCACTCCCATCCCCTCTACTAATGAAGTTCAACCGTCCTCCACACAGAACCAAGGCCGCATATACAGTCAAAGTAGCCTTACGGTCATAGTAAAGAGTAGTTGCAAAAATATGTTCGCGTTTTCCAGTGGCGAAAGAGCTTTCAATATTGAATCATTTTCGCACAGGTACTGTCGTCTATTTGCCTACGGGATGCGGTTTCCCCTACCCGCTTCTATTCGCCTCTCTGTAAAGGCTAGTGGCTGCGATGTCTTAGCTCTTTTCTGAAAACATTAATTTCTGTTAGGAATTGGACGTCTACATAATATTACATAACTATTTAAAATAATTTAAATGAAAGCGCTTCGTTATGTAATAACTGTCACGTGATTTCTCCCCTTTCTACGACCCTACGACAAAAGCTCTTGGACGGACAGTAGATAGTATGTCTGAGTAATTTTATCTTTTCGGATCGGGCAGAAGTGAAGACTGAATTTACAGTACGTAAGATAGGATCTACTCTTTTATAGAGTAGGTACAGAATTATTTTAACATGAGTTACTGATACGAAGGACGAAACAGGTAATTGGAATTAGGTACAATTATCTATAGTACGATAATATGCAAAAAAGAACTGAAGCCTGTATGGAAATGAACGGCCTCCATTTTCTAAAATGTGTTTAAATATCCATATTATGATTATTTTTCAATTTAACTTCATTCTCTATATTGTATGCTAATGTGCTGTAGACAGTATAATAGACACTGCATAATGAATACGTCCGCATGGACAGCTCAGTTCGTGAGTAAAAACACTCATTGTTAATACTGTACTGTATTTTGATTAAATAAAAACCTAATGAAAATTATCAAACTCAAAATCGCGATATTTCCTAGTTTACGTAAGTGGATGTATTATTTTTCTTCCCTCCTATACCTAGTAAAGTGATTTGTTTGTATTTTACGCCAGTATCATCGAACTCCAGTCGTGGAATGGGGGTTGAAAACGGTGTTTATGGTTCTCAAAGGTAATAGCCAGGTTAATATTAGAAATGTTAGTAAAAATGAAATGATGTCTCCGTATAATGTGTATGTCTGCATAAATAGGGTGATTCACGAAGAGTACGTGCTCTGTTTACGTTCACGCACCCTGCCCTACCTTAAGTTGAGTCAAAGCAAGAGACACGAAGCAGTTAGGAGACTAGTAATCACCGTCTCCGTATTCATTTGCGTCTTGGGAGGACGAGTTTGACAGGATGGCATAGGGAAGGCAGAAGCTAGATTTCATGGCCCTGCACTCTGCAATGACATCACTGACCGTTCTCGCCAAGAGTTCAGGAACGGCGAAAGGAAGCATCTTTCTGGTCGTGCTGTAGGCCCGGTTCTGCGCAGGGGATGCAATAATAATATAAGGTCATCCAAACTGTAGAAAACCATTCCAAACGGCTCCGGCAGCACAAACTCAATAACGCCGCGGCGCGAGACGTCTGAAGCTGCCGCGCCGAGACGCACGCCGTCCTCCCGCTGCCTGCAACAGCGGCATAAGCGACTTTCACGACGGAACGACCAGGAGGCTCTCAATTTGAATCTCTACGTCTGAAATGCTGTCCAGCGATCTGACAGAGCACTGGCTTCGAACTGGAGTACTACAGTCGTTCACAGATATCTGACATACTACTCGTATTTTATGATCGTGTGATCAAACTTTCTAACCACGGGATAAGTCAGAACCAAAGATATAACAAATTGGCAAACTTCGAAAGAGTTTCGCTAGTTCACAATAGGTGGCACCATTATTGAAGCCGTTAAAAATGTCGAGTAAAATGATTAGGTAAATTAAGCATAAACCCATTGTTGTTTTACAATCAGCAGAGTGGGGTGAAATATTGAATTCTACAATGCGGGTATATTTACGTACGATTGGCAACACTAAATATTATTTTCGTCATCTATTCATGAAAGTAATAACTAAAGAAGCCACACTTACACCAACAAATTATCGATCACTATCGATTAGTAGGTATCTTTGAACTTCAATGTACCTAGGGTTTAACCAGGGGTATGCAATTACGCGTAAAATTATTTTTTACGTAACACTTAAATTACGCTTAAAACGCATAAAATACGTAAAAACTGGAATAAATTAAGTAGATTTGAGGGGAGATTGTACCTCCTCTCTCCGCCATGCGCCATGTTACATTTGTTATTTTTAATGTTCTGTTTTTAAAGAACTACAAACTGTAGAACAATGCATATTACTTTAATGTACCGAAGTACATATGATATTTCCATGCAGATATTCTGCGGCATCATACGATGAAAGGGTAATGGAACAGAGAAAAATTCTCTCCGGCACCGGGATTATTAAAATAATATATATGATATGCGTAAATCACTTCGTCATTTAAGACGGCGCTTATTCCGTCGGATCCCGGCCAACTAGTCACTCATAATGAGTGCACCTCAGCACATGTGTGGACTTCAGTCCTACGTTCATAGATATCTATGACGTAGTGCAGAGGGCGGCCACTAGAGGGAATACAAGAGTTGGAACTTAAACTAAGACGATTCTGTCCGACACCGGGATGGGTATCCGGTGTGGCTTAGTGGATAAAGCATCAGCACGTAGAGCTGAAAACCCGGGTTCAAATCCCGGTGCCGGAGAGAATTTTTCTCTGTTCCATTACGCTTTCATCTTATTTAAAATTAAAGTTGTATACACCTATTACGTTATATTTGTCTGCTTTTGTGTTGAGATGCTTTTGTGGAGTGTTTTGTGTCCTACATACGATGTTGTAGTTTAATGTCCTGAATGAATATGCGATCTTGTGCGTGTTTTTGTTTTCGCATATTAGTGTGTTGTATTTTTTGTGTTGTTATGTTTCTATGTTTCTTGTAATTATGTTTTGTTTTGCTTATTATGTTGTCTATTATGTTGGGGTCGTATCCATTTTCTTGTGCTATGTATTTGATGGTATGTATAATATATTTTCTTCTTTGTAGTCTTGCTGGCTCATTGATATGTTGAGTAGTCTGTGTACCATGGCTCGAAATGCAGCGTGTTTGTGATGTGTTGGATGTGCTGTGTTTGTGTGTGGCTGTTGTTGTTGTTGTGGGTTTTCTGTAGATTTTGAAAATGTGTTTGTTATCTACTTTTGTGCGAGATCGTGCGTATTTGCTTACCAATACGCGGTAAGTGTGAAATACCACATTCAGTATTCCCAACGTAACACACATAACAATTTCCCTCTTCTTACCGCTTAAGCGCGACATTCATTTTACTGCTTTAGGCTTTTAACATATTATTTTTAGAAACGTTTAACAAAGTAATAATTATAAATTGGAAACTTACCACAACAATTTCACCTAAATTGCAATGTTAATTATTGTTTTTAAATATTTGCAAAAATTAAGTAAAGTCTACTACTCCACGAAACTTATTGCATTCCTGATACAAGTAACATTAAGGAAGCCTTGAAAAAATCAACGAGATTCCAGATGCCGATGTTATTACTGCAATGTGTTATATAAATAATATTGTTAAAATATTAAAATGAAAAATAAATCATTATATAACCTTACCGTTTGTTTTAAGTTCGCATTTATAGACTGGGGAAAAAAAAAAGACAGACGTATATCACGGCCTGCTGGAGTATAGATATTTTTGTTTTCTAAAGTTGCCGTCATTAAACAGAATCCAAGATGGAGATTTCATTGCAAATAATTAGAAATTCGTCTTTCAGGTACGTAATAAACGATCTTCGCACAAAATAATGTACGATACACGAGCGGTATGTTTGTTTTCATGTTCTCGGAAATTAAAAAAGCTCAACTACGTTTCGCTTTTTCAATGTTTTCCTCGAACATGAAAACGTCAACATACCGCTCTTGTAACGTATATTACTATTGTTATTGTGATGTCTAGAAAGTTTATGGATTTGTTGTTTTCGGTTTATAGTGTGTAGTGCAGCATTGGCCTTCTTAGGAAAATATTTGTGTCGATAAGGATGAATTTACAGGAGAATGGAGAAAGTTACATAACGCAGAACTGCACGCATTGTATTCTTCACCTGACATAATTAGAAACATTAAATCCAGACGTTTGAGATGGGTAGGGCATGTAGCACGTATGGGCGAATCCAGAAATGCATTTAGAGCATTAGTTGGGAGACCGGAGGGAAAAATACCTTTGGGGTGGCCGAGACGTAGATGGGAGGATAATATTAAAATGGATTTTAGAAAGGTGAGATATGATGATAGAGACTGGATTAATCTTGCACAGAATAGAGACCGTTGGCGGGCTTATGTGAGGGCGGCAATGAACCTGCGGGTTCCTTAGAATCCACTTGTAAGTAAGTAAGTGTAGCATTGGGTGTATTTTGTTTATATGTTGACGTAGGTTTTGAATTTGTCTTTTGTTTCCTTTGTATAGTGTTGGTATGTCTTCTGTGTATCTGTGCTAATATAGTTGTTGTCTGCGTATCTATTTCTGTCTTTGTTTAGTATATATGTCTGCTCTATATTTTATTTATTTATTTATTTATTATTTATTTATTTATTTATTTATTTAACTAGCTAGCTAGTCAGTACAAATTACATTTATAAAACAAAAATGTTTCTAGGCAGGCTCGTGTACGGTGTGGTCTTAGCCAATAATATAACATAAAATTTACAAAGTCAGTTTACTAAATACAGTAAGTAACTTAATTTAAACCAAAAAATACAACACAAGAGCAAGAATAAAGAAGAAAGAGAAAGGAGAGAAAAATACACATTTAATATAAATTGACAATCCGACAGAAGCCAGTGATATTCAATAAAAACTTGAATATAGTCGTCAGAAATAAAAGGTAAAAAAATGCATTTGGTAATATTATATACCATGGATAATTTTTCAAATTTCTTTCTTAAAAAGCTTCAATTTTAAAATATTTCAAATTTGGAAAATGGTTTGTAATTTTATTATAAAGTCTTGGGCCGAAACTAGCGCCATGTTTAAGAACTGCACTTGTATGACATTTAGGCTCAATTAATGGGAAAGTAGACTTTTGTCTTCGAGTACGATATTCATGTCGATTAGATTTATGTTTTATTTGATTTCTCTGGTAGTAAGTTAGTAAACTATATTTATAAATTTCTTCAATAGGCAATACATTAAAATCTGTATAAATTAAATTTGTTGGGTAATCCATATTTTTGGTCAGACAAATTTTTATTAATCTTCTGTGTAATGAAATTAATGGATTAAGTACAGACGATGCTACTCCACCCCAATTTATTATACCGTATTGTATTAATGATTGTACCATAGCTATAATAGTAATATGCGTTAAAAGAGCGGTATGTTGAAGTTTTCATGTTCGAGGAAAAGTTTGAAAAAACGAAACGTAGTTGAGCTTTTTAATTTCCGAGAATTGAAAGAAAACATACTGCTCGTGTATCGTACATTATTTTGTGCGAAGATCGTTTATTACATACCTGAAAGAGGAATTTCTAATTAGTTGCAATGAAATCTCCATCTTGGTTTCTGTTCAATGACGGCAAATTTGCAAAACAAAAATATCTATCTTCAACATTGTTGCTTTAAAATATTTTCTGTGTTTACTATACTGCAGCAGGCCGTGATATACGTCTGTCTTCCCCCCCCCCCAGTCTATGATGAGTCTGGAATCTTGTTGATTTTTTCACGGCTTCATTAATGTTACTTGCATCACGAATGCAGTAACTTTAGTGGAGTTGTAGAGTTTACTTAATTTTTGCAAATATTTAAAAACAATAATTAACAGTGCAATTTAGGTGAAATTGCAGTGGTAAGTTTCCAATTTATAATTATTACTATATTGAACGTCTCTAAAAATAATATGTTAAAAGCCTAAAGCAGTAAAATCAATACGTCACTTAAGCGGTAAGAAGAGGGAAATTGTTATGCGTGTTAGGTTGGGAATACTGAATGTGGAATTTTAGACTTTCCGCGGATTGGTTTTGTGTGGAAACCAAGCAAATACGCACGATCTCGCACAAATATTATTCTCAATGCCTCCTTAGTGATAAAATTTCGAAGTATTATGTTATTTATAAATTGTCTTTCTTATACCTGTACACATGAAATCAATTTGTTTATCCCAACGTAAATTTGTATGATTATTTCTGCTAAAATTCTGGAAATGGGTGATCCCTTGGAGAAGCCTACGGATTGAGTGTAATATTTGTTGTTATATGCGAAGTAGTTTTGTTTTGTGATGGTGAATTACCTCTTCTATGTGTTCGTGTGGCATGTTGTTTTTGTTGAGCATTTGTTCTAGTTCCTATAGTATTTCCTTTATTGTTATGTTTGTGTATAGGTTAGTTATGCCAAAAGATGCTAATGTTCCACTGTGTGTGATATGTTTATCGTTTATTTTATTGACTAGATCTATGTTATTTTTTATTGTTGTCTGTTTTTCGAATTTTATGTTATTTCTTATGAAAGATGTATAATCAAGAAGGTCATTTCGTGCATTCATTAATTCATTCATTCATTCATTTTATTCCATAGATCTTACATGAGCAATGAAGCTTTAAGATGTGGAACAAGTAAAAATTTTACAATATTACAATTACAATTTTTTACAAATTTTTATAGTTCTACAATTTAGTAATTTTCTACAATTTTTACAATTTTGTGCAATTTTTTACAATATTTTTTACAATATTTTGGCGAGATGTAGTGAGCTGAGGTGAGGTCCGAGGATTCGCCAAAATATTACCCGGCATTTGCCTTTTGGTTTGGGGAAAACCTCGGAAAAACCCAACCAGATAATCAAATCACAGGGAGGTAATTTAATCAAAGGGGTTGATGCCAAGGACTCGCCATACACCATCCGGCTTCAGTCCCACGGCTGTGGAAAACCTCGGAAGAAACCAAAGACTAAAGGGGGATCCAACCCAAGCCCGAACGCAGCTCTGGATCAGCAGCCCAGCGAGTCTGCCGACTGAGCTACATCGATGGCTCTACTAAAAGTATACAGTACAATAAATAGCCGATCAGATTATTAAATTTACAAACGCAAAC
Source organism: Periplaneta americana (assembly GCF_040183065.1). Classification (NCBI taxonomy): domain Eukaryota; kingdom Metazoa; phylum Arthropoda; class Insecta; order Blattodea; family Blattidae; genus Periplaneta; species Periplaneta americana. Next base: position 185,027,554 of record NC_091120.1, on the reverse strand, counting down.
GAACATTCATTTCATCGGTCAAAACTATACAAATATATACAATACAAAGTAGCATACTTTCATTAAGCTATACAAATTTGTGCAATTAATATCAAGTAGATTAATTTAATTTATAATCATAAACAATTCATCAGTTGAGCTATACAGACTACTATACAATTTACAGCATATACAATTCATCAGTACAGTTACACAGACTGGTAACTGTAGTGACGATGCCGGTGGTGGTGGTGATGATGATATTGATGACACCAATAATAACAGAAGGGATTTCCGTAGCTGCAATTTTTGTCACGATCTATATTATTTCTTCCACGTCATAGATTTCAATATGACGTCATTGCCTGTCCGGGCTTGAAATGGTACAATAGTACCTCCCGATATAACCTTCTTTTACCCCACTCATCCTCTGCAGGAAGTCATATACAGGGAGAGGGAGGATAGAAACTGCTGGAATCCAAGTGCCCCGGCTTAATGAATCGTTTCAAAAAATCCGTACGGCAATATAATCTTCATTCCCCATGGATGGCCAGACCTATTATATGAATCTCTCTCTCTCTCTCTCCTTCCCCCCGGTTACACCTTCCCTCTCTCTTGAGAGCTTTTATTGCTTTGCCTTGTATGATTCTGATGATGGTTTTATTAATATCTGCTGTCTGTGGCGACGGACCGGGGAGCACAGGATGGGAGGAAGAAAGTTCTCTTCGTGGTCCGCACCGCCTCGCTTGTAATTCCTCTACAGTAGCAACATCTCCTTCATCTTGTCTGTAGTTGCCCTAAAGATTTACAACAAATTTCAGGATGAGCCCCAAAACAAATGAGTAACGAACCTATATTTCTCATTCTTATAGGGCCTTCATGCCCGTTTTTCAATGTGTAGCGTCAATAGCCGACCTTTATTAAAGGATACTAGGACTGAAGTTTTGGCCAAAATGGTAAAAAAAAAAAATAATAATAATAATAATAATAATAATAATAATAATAATAATAATAATAGTTTAAGATTTCAAAAAAAAAATTTATAATAGGAATTCTAAATCTTTCTCTCTCCGGTCTGCATATGCATTAAATATGCTAATTTGCATGGATTGAACTTCGATCCATTACGTGTGTAGTAGGGTAAACTAGGTAGTTATTGACCAGTATACGGTGATTGACCGCTTCCTTTTTTCAAGTATATTGTGAATAAACCACGATCGTGATTTCACTTTTTGCTGCATATACCTCTAGTAGCAACCCTTATTTGTGGTTAGTTGTCGCTGTTCATCCCACTGAGTTAGTGTCTGTTGTCTGAGAGGACTGAAATCGATTGGAAATGCAACTGAACCTAAACAAGTGTAAGTAACTAGAGAAATTGCTAAGAATAATGCACGCAATAATTTATTTATTCTGCAAAGGATACATAAATTCTGGTGCTCGTTTTTACACTCACAGTGTGAGAAAAGGTATAAGGTTTCCGTCCACAGACTATTATTTTGTTAAAGTTTTTATATGACATAAAAATGCCCCGTGGTCAATCACTATAAAGTGAATGGCCGCAAACTACAGTGATTGGTCGTTCATAAATTATTTGTTAGAATAATGACCAATTTGCTCCAATTCTATATATGTTATCGGTTAAATGATGGGGATTTTTACAGGACTGATACTATATTATAATGCCTAAGCCAGGTAAAGTGCATTATACAGGGGAAGCTTTACGAAACGCTACAGAACCTGTCCACAGTGGATTTGATTTAAATGAAGCTGCCAGGAAGTTTGGTGTCCTAAAAGCAACCTTAGCGTCCAGAAGCAAATATCCCGTTGAAGGAAAAGTGTTCTTTGGTCCTCGTCCAGTGCTGGGTGAAGCCATTTGTAATAACATCAGAGAAATGACACACACTTGCTTCTGATAAGGCACAAAAGAGAAAAATGGAAGAAGAGGCAAGAGAAGGAAGGAAGCGAATAAGAAATGAAAGAAAAGGCAGCGAGAAGAGTTCTTTTCTTATTTTTTTAACTTGGTTATTTAACGACACTGTATCAACTATGAGGTTATTTAGCGTCGATGGGATTGATGGTAGCGAGATGGTATTTGGCGAGATGAGGCCGAGGATTCGTCATAGATTACCTGAAATTTGCCTCACGGTTGGGCAAAACCTCGGAAAAACCCAACCAGGTAATCAGCCCAAGCTGGAATTGAACCCGCGCCCGAACGAAACTTCGGATCGGCAGGCAAACACCTTTGCCGACAGAGCTACGCCGGTGGCGAATAGTTCTTAATGAGAAAGATCAGAAGAAGAGAAACGAAACAGACAAGAAAAAAGTGAAAATTGTGAAAATGTATTGTTCAATCACTAATAAATGAGTATTCAATAACTGTGCAGTAGACGGTCAATCACTAATAAGCGTGTGGTCGATAACTGTGCAGTTGACGGTCAATAACTGTAAAAGTGGACTTGTTGTGTTTATTTAATTTATCTTTGCATTAAAATTTTATTTTTTCTTTTGTTTATTGATTTTGATTTGTTTCTGAATCTTCACTTGACCCAATGCCTTTAAAATTCTCTCAATAAGTTACCACTGTTTTCCGCTATTTCATTGTTTTATTATTCATTAGCTTAAGTGGTCAATCACTATACAGTTTACCCTATATAATTTTTGAGTTTTTATCCCAGTTTTATTAGCTTATGCTATTTTTTTTTAGATATGTATCATAATATTCTCATTGCATATCTTTGTAATACTACTTATATGATTCCAGTCTTCATTTATATGATTTCATTAATTCATTTGCAATTCATTTTATTTAATTGCCATTATTTTAATTATCTCATTGTACAAATTTTAATAATTATTTGTATGCATTGTTTTTTGTTATCTATTCATTTTGTCATTATTGTTTAATTGTACTGGTCTGTAATTTTCATAATTATTTGTATGCACTTTTGTTATTCCTTGTACTCTGTAAATCTTGTGCTAACTGTAGGCCTATCTTGTTCTGAACTGTTATTGGCCCAGGCTGTTCTACATCATATTAAATATTAGTAAATAAATAAATAATAGTTATTTATGGTACTTGCGAGGTAAGTGCATCTTTATTGCGCGAGTGGAAAGATCACGTTCACAAGTACCATACGTAATTTTATCCATGACCATAACGAAAAATTATGTTTTATAAAAGAAAATATGTTGAAAATAAGTCCTCATATAATCACATATCATGGCATGGATTTTAGAATCGATACGTGTACTAGGTAGGTCATGATGTAGGAGGCCATGATTCGTGAAGAATGGTATCTAAGGCGTTGGATAAATAACAAATTATAATTAATTATATAATTTTAATATATATATATATTTTTTTCATTTTAAACATGTATTTTCGTCTTTTTGAAGTTTCAGGGATTATTTAGAAGCGTTCACGGGAAAAATGTGATTAAAATAATTTCACATTTTACTTCTGTAAACATAAGAGGAATTTTAAAAAGTAGTTAAACATTGTGTCTGTTTAGCTCAGTTGACTAACGCGTGTTGTTATAAAAGTTATAAAATCTTATGAACCCAGAAACCAACTTCGCAGGTTCAAGACGTCTCCTCGCCTCCCAAAAGGTAAATTATTACAAATTTAAAAAAATACATATTAGATATGGATGCAATGCACAAATTGCGATGTAGCAGATACAGAAAAGAGAAGGAGATTGAGTGTAATGTATATTTAAGAAATGGTAATAAAGAAGTAGAGGCAGTGACATCTAGTATATATTAACTTCTTGAGTAATGGTTCAATGGAAAATTATACGTGTGTGCCCGGGTACTAGAAAAATACTAATGAACTGTGAGATAAAGTTCAAACTGTGAGGTAAAGTCTTTATCTCACTAGTGGAATAAAGTAATGTTGAATAAAAGCCCACTTTACAAACGCAAAAGTATTTAGTAAAGGCATGCTTTTCGTTATGGTCAGGGATAAATATTTTTATTTTATTTTACATAAATAATTAGGGCCTACCTTAATAGTTTAATAATAGTTTTATTTTCCCTGGAAGAGTTAAGGCCATCAGGCCTTCTCTCCCACTCAACCAGGATCAAGTCACATACAGAAAAATACATACCGGTATTCAAATATTAGCTTTAAAATAATAATAAACATAATAAAGTAAAAAAGAGAGATTGAATACATAGACACAATCAGTATTAACTTCAAAATAATAATAATAAAAATATATATAATAAAAAAGAGACTGAATACATAATCACAAACAGGAAAATACATTCTAGTATACAAGTAGTAACTTAAAAAAAAAAAAGAATTATGCATTCGTTTAACATTGTGTCCTATATATTTAGCCTCCGCCTACGGTACTTTTAAAGGACTGGCTACCATTTTTAAATTCCACACCCACTAGAAATTGCGCTTTCTCAAAACTACGTTATTTATTTATTTATTTATTTATTTATTTATTTATTTATTCATTTATTTATTTACTTCATTAATTATTTATTTATTCATTTATTTACTTATTTATTTATTTATTCATTTATTTATTTACTTATTTATTTATTTATTCATTTATTTAGTTATTTATTCATTTATTTATTTACTTAATTAATTATTTATTCATTTATTCATTTATTCATTTACTTATTTATTTATTAATTTATTCATTTATTTATTTACTTATTTATTTATTTATTTACTTATTTATTTATTTATGTATTTATTTATTTATTTATTTATTTATTTATTTATTTATTTATTTACTTAACATAACAGGCAAAGGTCAATTACAATGTTCAATACTGACAAACTAATTAAAGTTCCTAGCGACTTCCATTTGCTCCAATTTACATGAAACTTTGCAAGAATATTAAGCATATTAAAATACACAAAACTGTGCATGGAAGCACCTCTTCAATGAAATCTTTTCATGCTATGAACTTTTAACTTCTAAAAATTGAAGTCCTTCACAGAATATTTTTAAAAGTAAAATCAATTGTGAAGCCGTCAGGGAAGTTTTGAATTTACGCATAATTTAATACCATTAAAATACGCGAAAATTATTGTCTAAGCAACTAATGAATGAAAGAAATTAATAACAAACTTTAAATATTTAAAAAAATTCAGTCCCAGTATCCCGGATTAGAAATAGCATTATGCACTGAATTGTACATAACTTTCATATTTTTGGACTTAGGACTTTGAAATTTGAAATATTAGTTTGAAACAGAGTTTACTTTAACTGTATTATTTTTTTTCAGAATTTTATGAGTAATAGTTTTTACTTTTCAAATTTTTCGTGTGTCTGTATATTTCATATTGTTCTACACACGGAAACACACCCCAACGAAATTCTATATATTTCATATTTTTCTACACACAAAAACACACCCCAACGAACTTCTCAACACACAACTCAAATTAAGAACACACACACTCTTTGACTCTACATTACACCACACGGACACACCCTCACAGGAAACAAAACAAGAGACGCCCAGACCATCAACGACCAGTTCTGAGGATGACCCATAAAAGGTCGAAACATGTAAACAAGGTACGTTAGAATTTAACACAAGAATGTCTTATCATACATATTCCGAAGTGATACAGCGTTAAAAGTTGTGTAATGAAGATGTAAAATAAATGTATGTATTACCTTAAACTCTCCAGCAATATCCTTAATATTTTCGCTGTTTTCTAGACGTTGAATAATATTTACTTTGTCAGAAATACTCAGACGTGAACGTTTTATTACATGATGCTTTATCGGTTTACGGGAGCTTGGATTCTCGTGACAACAGACTACAGTGTACTGTTTTCTACTTCCTTTAGACTCAAACGCATTCTCCTAAATCGCCGAAGCAATATACTGGGAATTGAATGGGAACTGTGAAGCAAGACTGAGTTCTGGAAGGTGGAGACTATCCTAAAATTAATTATTAGCTTTCGCCTCAGAGCAGTCCATAACTGTGAGTTTATGCTTAGGGTAAACATTGAGTTATTGACAGTGAAGGAAATTGTAAATATGCGTGCAGTTAACAGGAAACCGTAAATACGTTCACAGTTATCAGAAATCCCATAAACTATTGTTACTGAATGCATGCATCTCTAGTTCCCTGACGGGTGGCAGAAAAGCATAGGAACCTAGACTTCCGACAGTGTATCACCTGAACAGAGAGCTGAATTACGGAATCTGTTAACAAACTAAACATTAATAGGCCTACTACTTCCGTTGCTGATACTACTATTAAAACTATTATTACTAATATTACTACTCTTCTCACTGTGACTTACTTGCTTCAAGTAAAATTCCCGTGGGTTTCCTAATCGTTTGCGGATTTTATCCTAACATATTCACGTCATAAATAATAATAATAATAATAATAATAATAATAATAATAATAACAATAATAATAATAATAATAATAAATAATAATATTGTAATACTAGGTGTACCCGTGCGCTCCGCTGCACTTGTTAGAAATAAGTATAAAGTAATTACATAATTAAAATAGGGCATTTGATCTCGGGAACATTCGTGTTTGATAGAAGGATAAATAGTTTAATATGTTACTTAATTTAAATTGTATTTAAATAATTAAAATGCGATCATTTTGCTCCAGAGATCACTCATTTAGTGCAATGATAATTCCTTTAACATGTTTCTTAATTGTTATTACATGCAAATAATTAAAATATGATCATTTTGTTCAGAGAACATCCGTTTTTGGTGCAATTTGGTCCCATCAAAATTTTGCTTGGAATAAAACGTGTCGGAAATCATTTTTAAAGAAACTTTTGTTATGTAACATTTTTCGCAAAATCAATAATAAGCGAGATATTTTGGTTTATTTAATTCAGGCCCCCTTATAACTCCCCTTTTAAATAAGATATTTTGAATGCCATATAGCCTAAAATCTAAGTTACAACGAACTTAATTTATATTCCAATTTTCATCGAAATCCGTTCATCCATTATCGCGTGAAAAGGTAACAAACATCCAGACAGACAGACAGAGAGACATAAATAAAACATTTAAAAAAATCGATTTTCGGTCTCAGGATGAATAATTATACATGTTAACACCAATCGTTAATTCTCTGAGATGAAAATGTATGTGTTCATAAACATTATTTTAAGAAATACAGGAAATGAATATACAGAATAACCTATCAAGTTTTCTATGCATAAGAAGATATTTTAATCTTACCTGTCCTGGATTCACTCAGAAGTTACTGTAATAACATTATAGCATTATGTCCATCTAGAGAAACAACACTTTCTAATGGTGAAATTATAATTAATTATACAAATCGGTTAATTTAGCTTCCGATATTACTTCATACAAACACAGAAACATTCTCTGTAGGCTATGTTTAATAGCTTTCGATTGTTGTTGTCCAAGGCCCCTTATAGACGAAGTCATTTTTTTATTTCATTACAGCTACTTAGATGGCGTTATCTTAATTTTAAAACTAATTTATCTCATTAAATATCAGTCCTATCAAAATTTTGTATAGGATAAAACTTATCGGAAATCAGTTTTAAAGAAACGTTTGTTATATAACATTTTTCATGAAAATGAATAATAAGGGAGATATTTCGATTTATTCAATTCAAGCCCCCTTATGATCCCCGTTTTAAAGAAAGTATTTTGAATGTCATATAGCCTAAAATCTAGGTTACGACGAACTTAATTTATATTCCAATTTTCATATAAATCGGTTCAGCCATTATCGCGGGAAAAGGTAACAAACATCCAGACAGACAGACAGACAGACATAAAAACAAAAATTTCAAAAAAGCGATTTTCGGTTTCAGGGTGATTAATTATACATGTTAGGAACAATTAGGGTAAACTAGGTAGTTATTGACCAGTATACGGTGATTGACCGCTTCCTTTTTCAAGTATATTGTGAATAAACCACGATCGTGATTTCACTTTTTGCTGCATATACCTCTATTAGCAACCCTTATTTGTGGTTAGTTGTCGCTGTTCATCCCACTGAGTTAGTGTCTGTTGTCTGAGAGGACTGAAATCGATTGGAAATGCAACTGAACCTAAACAAGTGTAAGTAACTAGGGAAATTGCTAAGAATAATGCATCCAATAATTTATTTATTCTGCAAAGGATACATAAATTCTGGTGCTCGTTTTTACACTCACAGTGTGAGAAAAGGTATAAGGTTTCCGTCCACAGAATATTATTTTGTTAAAGTTTTTATATGACATAAAAATGATGGGGATTTTTACAGGACTGATACTATATTATAATGCCTAAGCCAGGTAAAGTGCATTATACAGGGGAAGCTTTACGAAACGCTACAGAAATTGTCCACAGTAGATTTGATTTAAATGAAGCTGCCGAGAAGTTTGGTGTCCTAAAAGCAACCTTAGCGTCCAAAAGCAAATATCCCGTTGAAGGAAAAGTGTTCTTTGGTCCTCGTCCAGTGCTGGGTGAAGTCATTTGTAATAACATCAGAGAAATGACACACACTTGCTTCTGATAAGGCACAAAAGAGAAAAATGGAAGGAGAGGCAAGAGAAGGAAGGAAGCGAATAAGAAATGAAAGAAAAGGCAGCGAGAAGAGTTCTTTTCTTATTTTTTTAACTCGGTTATTTAACGACACTGTATCAACTATGAGGTTATTTAGCGTCGATGGGATTGATGGTAGCGAGATGGTATTTGGCGAGATGAGGCCGAGGATTCGTCATAGATTACCTGAAATTTGCCTTACGGTTGGGCAAAACCTCGGAAAAACCCAACCAGGTAATCAGCCCAAGCTGCAATTGAACCCGCGCCCGAACGAAACTTCGGATCGGCAGGCAAACGCCTTTGCCGACAGAGCTACGCCGGTGGCGAATAGTTCTTAATGAGAAAGATCAGAAGAAGAGAAACGAAACAGACAAGAAAAAAGTGAAAATTGTGAAAATGTGTTGTTCAATCACTAATAAATGAGTATTCAATAACTGTGCAGTAGACGGTCAATCACTAATAAGCGTGTGGTCGATAACTGTGCAGTAGACGGTCAATAACTGTAAAAGTGGACTTGTTGTGTTTATTTAATTTATCTTTGCATTAAAATTTTATTTTTTCTTTTGTTTATTGATTTTGATTTGTTTCTGAATCTTCACTTGACCCAATGCCTTTAAAATTCTCTCAATAAGTTACCACTGTTTTCCGCTATTTCATTGTTTTATTATTCATTAGCTTAAGTGGTCAATCACTATACAGTTTACCCTATTTTTGGAAAAGCGAAAATTACCAGATACATTTCGGCTACAGATTTATTATTGGTATAGATGCAGGGACTCCAGTCACAGCTAGATTCGAACTCACGTCCAAACGTAGTCTTGGATTAGTAAGTAAACGATCACCTGAGTTACACCGGTGACAAGATGTTTGCTAGAGAGTGACTCGGAGTGAAAACATTTGTATATTAAACGGACATGGTGTTAAATGGGCATCCCTCCCCATTTGTTGATATGCGGAGACTGGATTTTTATAGGCTCTCGCTTGGAGCTCGCAGTTCACCGGGCCGGCTAACTCGATTCACGCATTTTTAATAGTAATGTTTGTCCCGCTAATGGTTCACAATAAAGTAACCACTATCAGCGAGCCCTCGCTGCACGGGAATTAACGCGTCCGATGCATTGATCGAAAACACTTCATCTCTGCGGAAGTGCTACCATTTTAAAATTTGTTTTCGCCTCTTTATTCAGTGTCCTCCGCTGGGGGAATGTTGCGGCTTGCGTGACTATAAATTCAGCTATATTAGGTTCGTTTCCAGTCGAGGAACTGGTGAATTTATTTATTTTTTATCCATCATCTCACAGTGCAACTTTGCAAAATCATGAGCTTTTAAACTCAGCTAAAAAATTAGTACACATGTAGGCCTACGTATTCTAAGACAAAGCTTAAAGTGACAGAGGATTCTTCAATCATCATCATCAACAACAATCACGGTTTGGTTATATGATTATGTCTCGTGACCAGAACATGGTAAGAAATGAAAATATAAAAATTGGAAATTTATCCTATTAGAGTATAAGGGCCCAGTGCATCAGTTATTCATAGAATTCAAAAAGGCATATGACTCGGTTAAGAGAGAAGTTTTATATGATATTCTTATTGAATTTGGTAGTCTATTCCCAAGAAACTAGTTCGATTAATTAAAATGTGTCTCGGTGAAACGTGCAGCAGAGTTCGTATAGGTCAGTTTCTGTCCACTTCACTGTGGGCTAAAGCAAGGAGATCCACTATCACCTTTACTTTTTAACTTTGCTCTAGAGTATGCCATTAGGAAAGTCCAGGATAACAGAGAGGGTTTGGAATTGAACGGGTTACATCAGCTGCTTGTCTATACAGATGACGTGAATATGTTAGGAGAAAATCCACAAATGATTAGGGAAAACACGAGGATTTTACTGGAAGCAAGTAAAGAAATAGGTGTGGAAGTAAATCCTGAAAAGACAAAGTATATGATTATGTCTCGTGACGGAAATATTGTGCGAAATGGCAATATAAAAATTGGAAATTTATCTTTCGAAGAGGTGGAGAAGTTCAAATATCTTGGAGCAACAGAAACAAATATAAATGATACTCGGGAGTAAATTAAACACAGAATAAATATGGGAAATTCGGTTGAGAAGCTTTTATCATCCAGTCTGCTGTAAAAAATCTGAAAGTTAGAATTTATAAAACAATTATATTACCGGTTGTTCTTTATGGTTGTGAAACTTGGACTCTCACGTTGAGAGAGGAACATAGGTTAAGAATGTTTGAGAATAAGGTTCTCAGGAAAATATTTGGGGCTAAGAGGGATGAAGTTACAGGAGAATGGAGGAAGTTACACAACACAGAGCTGCACGCATTGTATACTTCACCTGATTTAATTAGGACCATAAAATCCAGATGTTTGAGATGGGCAGGGCATGTAGCACTTATGGTCGAATCCAGAAATGCATATAGAGTGTTAGTTTGGAGGCCGGAGGGGAAAAGACCTTTGGGGAGGCCGAGACGTAGATGGGATGATAATATTAAAATGGATTTGAGGGAGGTGGGATATGATGGTAGAGACTGGATTAATCTTGCTCAGGATAGGGACCAATGGCCGGCTTATGTGAGGGCGGCAATGAACCTCCGGGTTCCTTAAAAGCCAGTAAGTAAGTACGTAAGTAAGTTACGAAGTGAACATAGGGTTTAGAAATATCAAAATTACACAAGATATGGTTTGAGCAGTGTAATTTATTGGTAGGCCTATGTTATTATTTTTAATGACACTTTTCAAGTGTTCCCCTCGCTCTCTTATTGTTTGCTACACTCTTACTCCGAATTGTTCATGACATATTGGTTCTGCCTGTTTTCGACCAAACAGTCATAAGCTTTGTTAGTTATTAATGTAACTCCTTTAACCGGTTGCTTAACCTCATCCATCATGGGCTTTTATTTTTCCACCCTATCAAATTTGATACCATATGACCTCGACAGTTAATAAAGCGTCATTAAACAAGGAAATAAACGACGACCTGTCAGTTGCATATGGAGTAACACATTCACTGATAATGGGAATTTTTAAAACGATGTAGATAGACTTGGTTTACGGTGTCCATTTGTCATGCAAAGACTGAGCTCTTATAATTTATTAACACGAAATAAAAACAGTAAAAACTGGAATCGTTCTTAAGACTCATTAATGTCTATGAAAAATATGCATGGGCTCGTACATTTACCTTCATGTCGTAGCTCTTTGCAGCATTGTGTCGAAACACTCGTACTTGGAGATTCAGATCATCTTTTGTCACTAATAAACTTTGATTGTTTCCATGGTTTTCTTACAGACGTTTCAGAATGACAGTTCCAGTATTGCTTTTAAAATATCTGTGTTGATCTGTGAAACTACTTTGACTCAATTTAGATCAAAAACTACTCTGGAATGAACATATATCTTTTGTTTGTAATAAGTTGTCTCGATTTTTGTACGTTCTTCGGATACTTTTGAATTGTGGAAGTCAAGAAGTTATTCTTGTTTAGTCAACTGTCCGAAGATAGGTCTGAATTTCACAAGTTATATCAACAAGGCACCACTTCTGAAGCAACTAGACCATTTCTCTCATTTCCTTTTACTAGATTATGATTTTATAAAATTTTCGCGGAACACTATTTCAGAGTAAAACCACAGTCTAGTATGTACAGTCACGAAGCTCAATACGTAGGGAATATGCATCCATAGCTAGTTGCTAACCACTAGGATCGCTACTATCGCCTCATCACAGACAATGCGAAATAGTACCGGGACAGTCTATTGTTTCTAGTACCCTCAACAACTCAAACTTCGTGACTGTATATACTAGACTGTGGTAAAACTATTATGTTGGATTATGTCTGCACACTTCTAAAATCGCTGAATCTTTTGTTTAAAGAAGATTTGCATAATGGAAAGAAAGAAAGAAAGTTCGTTTTTTTTATGTCGCAATACGTTTTTTAATTATTCCTTTTCAGTTACTTTGGCAAAAATGGTTCCTAATTCTAAAGATTAAAGCTATCTTTTTTTCGGATCTTGTTTTGTCGTCGTTGAAATTGTTGGCCTGGTTGGAACACTGCGCACAGCGAATTCTCTTAGAAATGCCCGTTATGTTTGAATCAAGGAATTTGTCTTTCAATACGTTTTCACAATAAAAACACGCTGTCGAATTGAGAACTGCATGTTATTGTTATGACTGCAAAAAACTAGAGATCCAAACTAATTTATTACTAATAGCCAACAATAGTCATAATAGTCAACAATGGATCGTAGGAGTATCAATATAGATTATTCCAGAGCCAGTGAGATCATTAAACTCAATTTATATACAGTAGCTTCCAGAGGGAAATTATAACTCATTGAAATTGTAAAGGTTTATAAGATACCTGCACAAACAGCGCTCCTTCGGAGTAGGAGAGCCGTGTTTTCCGCTCGCCGAAACGGATAGAAAGATACTGTCATTGCAAGTTATCTTGAACCTTACATCCCCTAAGTCTGTCTTTGGAACTGCTCGGTACGGCGTGTACTCATCAACGTAACGGCACGGCAAGGATGCCCCTCCCTCGGGTAACGTGACTCTTTTCAGAAAACGTTGGTTCTCTTACCTTACGGCTCTCTACTGTAAAGAACTTGGTTCAATACAGACATCATCTTCTCTCGATACTCCGGTTTTGAGAGGAGAACATAGTTTCCTAGCAAGCTTTAATTAACCTGTAATGAGTAAGTATTTAAATATAATCGTGTGTACACTCCTCTCTCATCCGGGCTGGGGACCGGCAATGGAGGAGTTACTACAGCTACTTCTGTACATTATATAGGCCTGCATGACTTACACCTTCAGTTAATATGTACATATTCTTATAACAATGTTTTACAGGCTTATTATTTGAATTTACATTAATTTACAATTATACACAATCCATATCCATGTATTGTATTGTATTAATTATGTTATATTCATAGCACTGTAGTAATTTTTTATCATACTGGTTGAGTGGAAGAGAAGGCCGAATGGCCTTAACTCTGCCAGTTAAAATAAACCATTATTATTATTATTATTATTATTATTATTATTATTATTATATCCCTATCATTGCTGCCATCATCGCTTGTTCCAAAATTAATTATTTCGTCAATGGCATCATCCATTCGGAATTATCTTCTTAATCGTAGGTACTACTTTCTGAACACGATAGAATTCTTCGATTGTATCCCGAATAACATGTTGATCGAAGTCGTCCACTTCAACTTTACACAAGTCCTAATTCTGGAATGAAATAATATGTTTAGTAGAACTATAAGAAAATAATAAGTTAACTTACAACAGTAATTCATTATGTCGCTCTCAATACACACACTATTGTACATAACTATTATAGCAATAATTTCTAAACATTACATACCTATTCTTTCCCGGAGTAGTGTGAGGTTCATTCGGTTGTAATTCAATATTATTTTTAATTCTCTTCACGGAACTAATACTTTTGCCAGAGTATTTAGCCGCTCTCTCATATTCCTTAGCAAGAGGTTCCAGCAAATATAAGTTTAATTTTTCCTCCTCGCAACGCTTAATTTCATTATGTTTGCGATAATTTCTCTTTCTCCGCTATGGATAACAGCGTTACTTTTTCTCCGCGGTGGTGTGATTTCACCATAATTACTACCTGTGGTTGCTGCTCCATGGTAACACTACTGGTACGCAGTGAAGGAAATAGTACTATGCTTCTTGACAAGAGATTATGCTGCGGAGCATGCGCAAACAACTCAGTTGGCTCCACCCACGTTACACGCTTCCTTCCCTCTGCCCCTCTGTCCCCGCTCAGAAGGTTCAAGATAACTTGCATTAACAGTACGTCAGAATGACATAGAGTTGCTATAGGTAGAGGAGAGGGAAACGACCACTCAGTTATCTAGTGGAGTGCAGTGTGTAGGCCTATTCTCAGTAACTGTTTCACGTTGCTTACCTACTGCTACAGTACAGTATGGAGGAATCTAAAAGACGGAACGTAACATTTAACGATTTACAGCTCGAACTTATTGATCTTCAATGTGACCTAAGGGCTAAATATCGTTTGAATAATACTACTACTGTAGCCTGGTTGAGTTTTACAAGACTAAACATTAGCAATAATATCCACGACTACACAGACTGGCTGTAAAAATGATTGCTATGTTTGGCTCAACATTTATGTTTGTGAGCAACTGTTTTCTATAATCAACTTTAATAAAGGCAGACATCGAACACCTGTAACTGATGTTCCATTACGATCAGTAGACTACTGTTCCTTTCAGCTGCCAGCAGCATAAAACCTCGTTTTGATGTACTGATAAATAAAACTATAACAAAATGGTATTGTACATTTAAGTAGCTATAGAATTTCTATTATTTCTGTAAAATAAATATTTCTTTATTAATTAATAATAGTCCAAGATAGTTTTGCAAACACTGAACGGGAATTCATTTTATAAACACTCGTAATAGTACTTCCTTTTGTGTATATTTTGTACGAGATCAACCCTTCTTCCAGTCCACCCTTATACAGAGCGCAGCTAATATCTGCATTCCGCTCATGAGCTGTGAGCCGGCTCGGAGAGCACAAACCTTGTGCAGGCCTGGTCTGTGCGTACCTGCGTACAATACTACCATGCTTATGCATCAGCTGTACGTTTGGGAACAAAAATGCACTGTCTGATAATCACAATTACATTTTTACCGATCCCTGCCTTAGTGTAATAACGTATGTACGTCTGCATGGACATTCCGGCTGTGAAGTTTACAACTTGGCCTCCTTCACATGCTCATTTCTCGTTGATAGGAAGACTTGACGTCTAAGCCTGCGCCTGAAATGTCTTGCCAGGCTGATATGATAAACACGTCCTTTCCTTTAGCAAGCAATTAGCAGCAACTCTATCTTGTGCAATGCTTCTGGCTCTGGACATTTTTACGACATAGATATATTAGAGTTTAGTACGTTATCAACCGTACCTGTGTTCGAGCGCTCCTTCATACGTACCTACGTATTTTCGGTTATGAACGCGTGTTATCGTCGCACGAGTCGTTTGTGTGTGCATAGCGGATAAGGGATTTTGCTAGTTCTTGTATCAAAAAGGAAATAATCCAAAGACATGTGTATAAATTTCTTTTTACAAGGTAAGTTGTTCTTATTTCACGAATTATCAGGCTGTAAAGATTAACCGAAATTGCTCTCTCAGTAAGAATAATGGCTTGTAAAAACTAACAATCATCATAATCTACAAATTATTTGCAAATTATGTTAACATTCGGTTGACTTTCATGTCACGTAGTAGGGGTAACCACTCGTAGTTTTCACGAAATACAGTTTGTTTCACCTGATAAAAGCAAGTATTCTATGTTTCCAGTTCAAAATATCTTAAGTTTAAACTTAAAAAATTACACGAAGTTTTGTGTACACGCGAAATATTTGTTTTTAGCGCGAAATTGTCGTTTTTTTAAGAGAAATGTTGATGTATTTATTAAATTGTAGTTGAAAGTACCCAAAGGTTAATATTGACGCACAAATTTTTTAATTTAATATCCAAGTCCTATTCCAATACTGAAATTTGAAGCTAATATTCAAACCGGATTTCGAGTGACTTTATTTCTAAATATAAATCAGAAATAACCTGGATGTTTGTAGTGTCTATTGGTTTATATTATTCAATATTCATACACAGGTTAAGAGACTGTTACAAAAATGTTTCTTCATAACTAGGGACCGGATTTTTATGTAATATCAAGGTGTGAAATATGTACATATTTATGTAAGAAAAATAAGCTGAATATGTACGAAAATGTGTAAAGTCATGAAAATACTTAATATCAATATCTGGCAGGTATAGGATGATAAGACTCTTCAGTTGTGATTTCATAGAGCATATGACTTTTTTACCGCACACTTGACACATTACTATTTTTCCATCTGTAGTGAAAGCTTCGTCCATTGCAATCCATGATTTTATTTTTGTCGTTAGGGTGAAGATACAGGAGCCATTTTAGTTAGTTAAAATCAGTAGATAAACTCACTTGCACGTTATAGGTACTTTAAGTACTAAAACTAGAGAACTGAGTGAAATGAATGACACAACAGTTCTGCAAGCACTGTTTCGCTTTACTGGATTAGGAGAAAATAAGAGGCGATTTGGGACACATGCATTTTAGCTGCTCTCTGTAAGAAACAAAGTACCTACTAAAACCTCAAACTATAGGCATTTACAGACTGTTGTTTGAAAAGTGACATTCCTGTCTCATTCAGAAGGGTAGGATTATTCCAGCCGAGAACCATATTTTCTAATTACTCGGAAAATCCCATTTCTATATAGGTCTACTAAATTTAAAGTACAGAGATTAAGCAATAACCTGAAAAGCTATTTATTTTATTCTTTCAACATCTTTCCAGTTTGTTCCTTTACTCCAGCTTCTTTTCAAAAGTCGGCTACTTTATTGCGGCTCATGCCAGACTTGACACGAGTTTTCCCTGGAAGGATTAGGAAGAGGGTGGGTAAGGTTGCAAATTGCATGGGAACGGCTTGTTATGACGTGTGCAGAACAATTATAGTTCGAGACAGATCATATCGTCCTCGTCCCACTCCACCGCATGAAGGCAACGCTACTTTTTGAGTGATTTTGTTGCATGAGAAAGGTTGCCTTTTGTTCACTCATATTTACAGTGGGTGGTATGGGGTGATTGCCTCTATTACTTCTTGGAACTAAGAATGTTACGTTTCGTCCCGAAATATATCCTTTCTTGGGTAGGTAAAAAGGCTTTTTAAATCTGTGTATTTCAAATCGTAAACTTCCACAGCAGAAGTTTTTTTTTAGAGAAGTAAAAATGAATAAAACCCATAAATATGTAGATTTATGTAATACCAAGCCATAATATGCAATATGGGGTAAATATGTAAAAATATGTAGTGTCAAATTTTAATATATTAATGGTAATTACATGGTTCGCAAAGATTTGTTATTTATATACGGTTAGGTTGAAAGGAATATAATATGTAATTACATAAAAATCCGGTCCCTAGTAACCACTTTATGCACCGGGGAGAGGGGAGAAAGTGCGCGTGGCTTCATTGCGCATTACCGCTACGGGATGCATTGCTCTTCATTACATAGTACCATCGCTATAAGTTCAGTTTCAGCATCATTCTTTCTTCACCCCCTCTTTCCAATACAGCTTCGTTTCTTACTCTGTCTGTCCATTTCACACGCCCCATCCTTCTCCATATCCACATTTCAAATACTTGTATTCGCTTCTCTTCACTTCGTCGTAATGTCCATGTTTCTGTCCCATACAATGCCACACTCCATACAAAACACTTCACTAGTCTCTTCCTTAGTTCTTTCTCCAGAGGTCCGCAGAAGATGCTCCTTTTTCTATTAAAAGCTTCCTTTCCCATTGCTATCCTCCTTTTGACTTCTTAGCAGCAGTTCATGTTACTGCTTATAGTACACTCCAAGTATTTGAAGCTGTCCACTTGCTCTACTCCCTCATTTAGAATCCACAAGTTTATCTTCTGTATTTTTCTTCCTATGACCATGCTCTTCGTCTTATTTACATTTATCTTCATCCCATACTGCTCACAGCTGTCATTTAGCTCCAGTAGCATATCCCTTAGTATTATCCCCTATTCTGCTAACAACTCCATATCATCAGAAAATCTTACACACTTCATTCATTTTCCTCCTACAGTTACCCTTTTCATGTTTCGAAAACAATTCTTTACTAAATCCTCCTAGTAAATGTTGAATAAGATACGTGAGAAAGGTCATTTTGTCGTACCCTCTCCCTATTCCACCACCCTCTGACATTTCTTCTCCTAATATACCACTTATTTGTTAATTGCCTGTGGCTCAGAAAGTTCTCTACTTGTTCTGTTATAGTACATTATGTTTTAAGCTATATTATTGTTATTATTATTATTATTATTATTCATTTTTATTTAGTGTTCTGCCCAAAGGCAGGTCTTTCACTGCAAACCCAGCTTTCTCTTTCCTCTTTGTTTCCTCATATGATCCATATACTGTATCTTAATGTCTATCATCTGATATCTTCTTCTACCCCGAACTCTTCTCCCATTCACCATTCCTTCCAGTGCATCCTTCAGTAAGCAGTTTCTTCTCAACCAGTGACCGAGCCATTTCTTTTTCCTCTCTCTGATCAGTTTCAGCATCATTCTTTCGTCACCCACTCTTTCCAACACAGCTTCGTTTCTTACTTTGTCCATTTCACACGTTCCATCCTTCTCCATACCCACATTTCAAATGCTTCTATTCGCTTCTCTTTACTTCATCGTAATGTCCACATTTCCGCCCCCATACAATGCTACACTCCACACAAAACAGTATCTTTCTTAGTTCTTTCTCCAGAGGTCCGCAGAAGATGCTCCTTTTTATATTAAAAACTTCCTTTGCCATCGCTATTCCCCTTTTGACTTCCTGGCAGCAGCACATGTTACTGCTTATAGTACACCCCAAGTATTTGAAGCTGTCCACTTGCTCTACTGCCTCGTTTATAATTCGCAAGTTTAACGTCTTTACTTTTCTTCCTGTGATCATAGTCTTCATCTTGTTGGCATTTATCTTTGTCCCATACTGCTCACAGCTGTCATTTAGCTCCAGTAGCATATCTCTTAGTATCATTTCCTCTTCTGCTAACAACGCCTTATGATCAGCAAATCTTACTTACTTACTTATTTACTGGCCTTTAAGGAACCCGGAGGTTCATTGTAGCCCTCACATAAGCCCGCCATCGGTCCATATCCTGAGCAAGATTAATCCAGTCCCTACCATCATATCCCACTTCCCTCAAATCCATTTTAATATTATCCTCCCATCTACGTCTCGGCCTCCCCAAAGGTCTTTTCCCCTCTGGCCTCCCAACTAACACTCCATATGCATTTCTGGATTCGCCCATACGTGCTACATGCCCTTCGCATCTCAAACGTCTGGATTTAATGTTCCTAATTATGTCAGATGAAGGATGCAATGCGTGCAGCTCTGTGTTGTGTAACTTTCTCCATTCTCCTGTAACTTCATCCCTCTTAGCCCCAAAAGTTTTCCTAAGAACCTTATTCTCAAAAACCCTCAATCTCTGTTCCTCTCTCAAAGTGAGAGTCCAAGTTTCAGAGCCATACAGAACAACCGGTAATATAACTGTTTTATAAATTGTAACTTTCAGATTTTTCGACAGCAGACTAGATGACAAAAGCTTCTCAACCGAATAATAACAGGCATTTCCCATATTTATTCTGCGTTTAATTTCCTCCCGAGTGTCATTTACATTTGTTACTGTTGTTCCAAGATATTTGAATTTTTCCACCTCTTCGAAGGATAAATCCCCAACTTTTATAGTTCCATTTCGTACAATATTCTGATCACGAGACATAATCCTATACTTTGTCTTTTCGGGATTTACTTCCAACCCTATCGCTTTACTTGCTTCAAGTAGAATTTCCGCATTTTCCCTACCGTCCTTCGCAAGTCTTTCGTGGCTCCGACTTAAAGAACGCAGAACTTTACACTCTTTGTCTTTACTCTTTCGAATTCTGCACACCTTAACACCAAATTACCTTTCGTCTCGTTTCTTTTATCTATACTCTAACCACGACGTAAATACCAGATCACTTATCTGTGGCACGCTAAATATGCCTCTTCATAGAACATCTTGTTATTCATCATCTTTTACAGTATCCACCTCGCGTCAATGGAATTCCTTGTCACAAAGTATTAGGGGCTGCAAGACAATAAACACCTTTAACAACAGCTTAAAAGATACCCTTATTAGCATTTCACTCCAATCATACTGATTTAAACTATCACTGACTACATTGTTACTTCTTTCTTTTAGACATCATCCTGATTGTGCTGTACTTTCAAAATTGTCTCATAATAATCTTTTTCTATTATCTAATATTATTAGAAATATATTAACAACATTCTATGTATTTTAGCTTAATTCTGCTACACAGTTTATTTCAGTGTTTAATTAATAGTTTATAGAATTTTGTTGTTTAATTCGTAAATAACTCTTGTATACATGTAGCTCTAATCTAAATCAAATTGTTGAATTCTTTGCAAGTTCATGCATATGTATATACTCTTTTTGCTGGTTCAGTGGAAGAGAAGGCCTTACGGCCTTAACTCTGCCAGCTAAAATAAATCATTATTATTATTATTATTATTATTATTATTATTATTATTATTATTATTATTGTTTGTGGATTTTCTCCTAACATATTCACGTCATCCGCATAGACAAGAAGCTGATGTAACCCGTTCAATTCCAAACCCTGTCTGTTATCCTGAACTTTCCTAATGGCATATTCTAGAATCAGCAAATCTTACAGACTTTATTCTTCTTCCTCTTACTATCACTCCTCTTATGTTCTGAAAACAGTAGCAGCAAATGAGCAGTGTAATTTAGAATCCATACCGTTGAGCTGACTCTGTGGAGACGGTCGTTATGTGTAGCGCCGCAATTAATTGCAGAGCGACAAGTCCGTCTGTTAATCCGGATTTGCTTCTAGTAGACATTTGGACCATCAGCCATCACATTTTACGAATAAAACTTCCTTAATCAATCAGCCGTCTACAGCCAATTAGTCATCCCGCGGCCTAATCCTGCCCCTTCTACTGTTAACACACGGGAGGACAGCAGAGTCTTGCAAATTGTGAAGTGTCATTAAATGAACGGGAAATAAGTGCAAAGGGTAAATATAAAAGAGGGAGAAAAGTCAATAAAAGGGAAGGAGAAGAAGAAATTTATAGACGTGAAAGAAGGGAACAAGGGTCAAAACAAATTATACAGGGTGGAAGTGAAATAATCCTGCAGATTTTCAGAGCTAATAGCTCATTTTGTATATAACAAAAAAGTGTAATACGATATTGGTGGAATGTTCATAGTTTTCTCAGAAAAAAAAATAGTTTTCCCAAATGTTTAACACTCTCTTATCCGGTAAATATTGCTAATAGGATCGTGATTTTTGTCCATATCGATAGAAAATCTAATAAATAATCATTTATCTCTCCGGTGTATTTCAATAGCGTGGACGGTTATCGTGTAAATTTAATTTAAAAACCACTAACTTCAAATCACTGCACGATACAACATTGTAGTCAGGCAGGGAGGTTCGCGTAGGGAGATAGACCTGGGTTTGTTGGCCTCTTACATCTGTATTACGAGAAGAAAGAGCAGTGTGTTAGCGACGATGTTGCCAGACTTCTGAAATTTCGAACTTAAGTTTATAATAATTAACCGTGTTCATTTAATCACAAAACATATTATAGTTTTTCTATTTCTTTAAGTGTACCTTGCCGTTTCTTTCAATGTGCTGGATTATTTCACTTTCACCCTGTAGACCTACACATGAAGATAATTTGAATAGAGTTAGTAGGTACTTCAGAAAATCGGCGAAGACAACAGAGAAGGGGTTCATGTAGAAAGATAATCCGGCCTGATTTTTCCATCCATCGCAGAAATATTTTGTTAGAAAGTTTAACATCATTTAACTTTGCTTCTTTAATGATGTTCCCTTTCAGTCTTACTAATAAACCGTGTATAGTTTTTATACGTGACTTATGCAGAGTTGAGACAGAAAACGTTACTAATAAACCGTGAATAAGTTATGGACGTATAAACAGGCTGTAACTATACAATGGGAATTGCTTTGCAGTAATTATATACACGAAACCCCTTGTTTAAGCATTGTATATAGGGAAAAAATAGCCGCCCCTTTAACAGCTGTTCGTATCGACAGTCATTTTATGATAATGTTTACCTTGTAACCACAGAAGGACAAACCAAAGATCATAGAATTATTAGAATAATATTGCTGTAGCTTGTACTCTTTGACCAAAATGTAGTGTGGTAATCGATTAGAGCCAGTTGTACTATTGATATTTAACACGCCACACTAGAGCGCTCTACCGGATCCAGTAGAGAACCTCAGATATTCTATTACCTTTCGTAACGAAGTAATGACGAAACTATGACGTAGCTGTGTAACAGTTATACTGTTATACACGACGTATGTAGTGATTATTAGTAAGGAATTTACACACGACTTATAAACGAGCTACTCCTTGTACGAGGCATGTTCTTAAAGTAATTTCCGTTTTCAATTACAGCCGTCACATCGCTGCAATCGTTATTTTGCTCATGCATATTTTCTTCTTCTTCAATCTTCAGACAAGCTGTGCATGCAGTTTCAGAGCTTCAGTCCGTGTGTGTGGTTAGTTGTGATCAGTTGAAATGTTTAAAGTGATCGAGCACCCCGCCGACTGTGAGATGCGCTCTGTTATCCATTTCTTGTTTGCGAGAAACATCAAACCAGCTGACATTCATCGTCAACTTTGTGAGGTGTATGGTGATGATGCCATTAGTGATGGAATGGTCAGGAGATGGGTTAGGAAGTTCAAAGAGGGCCGCGTCTCTGTGCATGACGAGCAGCATACCGGTCGGCCATCTTTGGTCAATGACAATTTGGTGCCTGCTGTCGATGAAAAAAATCATGAGGACAGGAACAAATTGACCATCCCTCCTACAGCACGGATTTGGTTCCGAGTGACTTTCATCTCTTCCTGCACCTCAAGAAGTTCCTCGGTGGTCAACGTTTTGATGGCGACGACACCCAAAATCTCATCTCGAAATTTGGCTGGGAACAAATTGACCATCCCCCCTACAGTCCGGATTTGGTTCCGAGTGACTTTCATCTCTTCCTGCACCTCAAGAAGTTCCTCGGTGGTCAACGTTTTGATGGCGACGACACCCAAAATCTCATCTCGAAATTTGGCTGGGAACAAATTGACCATCCCCCCTACAGTCCGGATTTGGTTCCGAGTGACTTTCATCTCTTCCTGTACCTCAAGAAGTTCCTATGTGATCAACGTTTTGATGGCGACGAAGTGAAAAGAGCAGTGCGGGAGTGGTTTGCATTGCAGGCGGGCGAATTCTACAATGAGGGGATAGAAAGACTTGTGCCACGACTCGATAAATGCCTCAATAATGGTGGAGATAATGTTCAGAAGTAATTGAAGTGTGGGGAATACAATGCAACAAAAATAGTTTGTAAATATCTTCCCGTTTACTTACTACACCCTTTTGGAACTTACTTTAAGAACACGCCTCGTATAAGTATAAGACAGTTAAACGTCTGTATATAGAGTTTTTATTAGTAAGACCGTTTGTGAACAACTTGAGGCTCAACACTTCTATGGAGTACGGAGTAGGCAAGTTATGGAACACACTTTTGAGGATAAGATACATTTTGGAACATCAACCATATTTCTCCTATTAAATTGAGTGCGAGAAGAATTTTTTTTGAACATCGTTTTGTGACAGTATATTGTGTATTGATCATACAATGCAGTACTGTACTTATTACAGATGAACAAAACTAACTGCCGCTCTCGCTCGCTGTGTTCGTTGCATTTGTCTTTCGAGTCTCGTCTCGTCATTCTCGTGCGCTTCGAGTCTCGCTCATCATTCTCGAAATAGCATTTGGTCGGCGTGGAAAGATTTCGTAACTTTGAATAGCATACATCATTGAAATAAATAACATTATAAATGTTTAAATGAGACAAAAAGACAAAACAGAACAGTATCTTAGTTATCAAAATTTTCTGGTAACGTAACTTTTTTTTATACTGAACAACAATGTAACTTCATTATCTCAACAATAGGATTTGCTCTCCACACAGTAACACAGTATTCGTTAGTGCACTCCACAGAGGACAATGACAATTTACTTGGACTATTACGAACAACAATGAACTGTTAATCTTAACTAATATTTACAAAGCACTATTTACAAATCAGAACTGTCAGTTCTCAGTTCACAGTTCTTCTAGCTCAGTCACTCAGGTTCACAGTATCTCGAACCACAGACCTTCAGAGACGATCCGCTGCACTCGAACTCAGGTCCCTCCAACTGCGGTCCACTGCACTCGAAGTCAGGCCTTCTTATGCTCACACAGTTGCGGACGCACACTCAAGTCGAACTCCGGTACACACGACTGGCTGGCTTGCTCTGTTCACTGGCTTACTGACTGAACTAATCATGAATCACACTCTGTCTGAGTTCACTCGCGTTTCTTCTTTTATAACCACAGCGACGTAGCCTGGAAAGTTCCACGCGTGTCCAGAGATAGCCCTCTCGAACAATCCAGATCCCTCTCCTCTCTGCCAGCACCAGATGCGCGCGCAACCTCCCTTCTCCGCCGCGCGCCGTCCCCCCAGTGCTCTGTGGAGCCCGTGTCGACTCGCGCGCGACCTGATCTCTTGCGGGAAGCGTGTTCGAGTCTCGAGGTGGCTGTCACAATATTACCTATGGTTATATAAATAAAAAAAAAAAATTCTCAAATAAATTTGCATTTCTAAGAAACATAAAACATAACGTTAATATCTTTTTACTTGAGATTGCACACTTGATCTCAAACATACGAAAAGAAAATTCCTAGCCTTTTAATAAGGGCCTAGTAATTAAGTAAAGACTGGGGAACGGATTGTTATACACCGAAGGGTAGAGATGATGTTTCAAATAGGCTACTTGATTGTTTATACATATATAACAGTTGCCAAAGTAGATAAAAGTTCAGTCAGGTATAAACAACTGTGGCGATTCAGGGCTGCTTGACGTTCGGGACTTCGGGAGTGATCAATCTCGACGTCTCGGAACACTCACAAGCAGTCTTTACGTCAAGGACGCGACGTATACAACATTGTCGAGCGGGTTTTCGGCTTTGCAGGCGCTGTTAGGCATGCTTTCTCGATCGTTGTTCATCTCTAGTACTTGGGCTATCTGAATGTTCGATTTTTCAAGATAAGACACGTTTTGGAACTATAGGACTCAAATGTAAATGTTTCCATAAGTTGACAGGCTAAACAAGTTTCGTAACTATACTAATGTATGATTTTAATAAATATTTACGATTTTAAAATATAAAATAATCTCTATTACCATTATCCTTATTTTATAATTTTTCTTTCTATGCAAACTATGTACAATGAATGGTAGAAATTACGTAGAATTATTATACAGTAAAAGAAAACGTTTTAATGAAGTAAACAACCATTGTACAAAAGAATAAAATGCTTAACAGGAGCAATGACGTAGAATTGATTGTAAGGGGAAGGAAGAGGAAATGAAAGGGCATAACGCAGCGCAATGGCGGAGCCATGTCCAGCATTCTGGATTTAATCGCCTCGCTCCTGCAGTATAATTCCGCCGTAAAATGACAATTTCCATCCCCTCGCTACTCATCATATGAGCTAAGTTCAATTACGACAGGGCGCACACCACATACACAATTCTTTCATTTATCGCAATGACAAGCACTTTCTAGGCCGGAGCCCTCTAACGAAGCGGAATGGAGGGTCCGGCGCGGTGCACGATAAAAGGTGGGCCTCGCGTTAACGAGGCATTCTGCGCCGGATTCTCATTAGTTGATGAGCGTCTTGTCGAGCGAGGCCAGGGGTGCGACATGCTGCCCGCAGTACAGGGACTGTCCTGCCCATCGACATAAATAATGTAATACTGTATAATATAATACAATACAATATATGATATGATATAATATGATATGATATGATATGATATAGTTTTTATTGGGTTATTTTACGACGCTGTATCAACATCTAGGTTATTTAACGTCTGAATGAAATGAAGGTGATAATGCCGGTGAAATGAGTCCGGGGTCCAGCGCCGAAAGTTACCCAGCATTTGCTCGTATTGGGTTGAGGGAAAACCCCGGAAAAAACCTCAACCAGGTAGCTTGCCCCGACCGGGATTCGAACCCGGGCCACCTGGTTTCGCGGCCAGACGCGCTGACCGTTACTCCACAGGTGTGGACTATTATATGGTATGGTATGATATGATAATATGGTATGACATGATATGATTATGATACGATATGATGTATGATATGATATGATATGACATGGTATAATATGATATAATATTATATGATATGATGTGATATGGTATATGATACGATATGTATGACATATGATATGATATGATATATGGTATATGATATGGTATGATTATGATATGATATATGATATGACATGGTATAATATGATATGGCATGATATGATATATGATATGATATGGTATATGATACGATAAGATGTATGATATATGATATGACATGATATGATATGATATGATATGATATGATATGATATGATATGATATGATATGATATGGTATGATTATGATATGATATGACATGGTATGATATGATATGATTGTGATATGATATGGTATATGATATGGCATGGTATGATATATGCTATATGGTACGGTATATGATGTGATATGGTATGATACGATATGATATGACATGGTATGGTATGCTATATGACATGGTATGATATGATATGATATATGACATGACATATGATATAGTATGTGATATGGTACGGTATGATATGATATGATATATGATATGGTACGGTATGATATTGTGTATGATATATACGTACGATACGATGAAATATGTGATATGATACATATGATATCGTTGTGGTATGATGTAGCCTAATATATGTTATGGTATGATATGATATGTGATATGATATGGTACGGTGTGATATGATATGATATGATATGATGTGATATGATATGATATGATATGATATGATATGATATGATATCGTCACCTGAATTTAAGAACTAGGTAACTCAATTTTTCATATTTTGAGTTATTTATTGCACTAAGGAATATGTCTCGTTTTCTTTTATCTATTCGATATATTGGAAAACAGATGTCGCTGGTATCGTTCGATCAGTTACCTAGTTCAGCGATCATCAAAACACTGAACGCTGGGGCTAGCGTCTCTTACCCGCGGACAAGACACTGCCCTAGCGTGCAATCGCCGCTGCTGGCGGGTATGCTGTCTCTCTATCCCTTGTGCACGACGGAGTAGAGTTCCTTACCCTCCATGCACTCTACCCATTTCAGAGAGTGCTGGCGACCACTGACCTAGTTCTTACATTACAATCTGTGCGATTTTTCTATGCTATAACAGAGATACTAAAAAACGCAAATTTCGAGTTACCTAGTTTTTGCATTCAGGTGACGATATGATATGATATGATATGATATGATATGATATGATATGATATGATATGATATGATATATGATATGATATGATATATGATATGATATGATATGATATGATATGATATGATATGATATGATATATGATATGATATGATATGATATGGTATATGATATGATATGATATGATATGATATGATATGATATGATATGATATGATATGATATATGATATGATATGATATGATATGATATGATATATGATATGATATATGATATGATATATGATATGATATGATATATGATATGATATGATATGGTATGATATGATATGATATGATATGATATGATATGATACGATATGATATGATATGATATGATATGATATATGATAATTATATTTTAGTTCCTATTTTATTTTACTTATTTATTTTTATTATTATTATTTTTTATTTTAATATTATATCTGAACTGCGACCGAGCACGAGCGCTGCTCATTCGGTCTCAAATTTTGTTAATACTACTGTATCTTCTTTTTATATTGCTTGTATTATTTTATTTCTATTTCTCTTGTTTGTTTTGTAATTATATTCTCTATTCTGTATATTTAAATTTAAATAAAATAAATAAATAAATATGATATGATATATATGATATGATATTATATGATATGATATGATATGATATGATATGATATGATATGATATGATATGATATGATATGATATGATATGATATGATATGATATGACATGATATAGTTATAGTATGATTTGGTATGATATGGTATGGCATGATATTATATGGTATAATAATAGAAGTGAATTGCGCGCAATGTGCATTGAGTTATATGTCGTTTACAAGTTCACTGATGGAGAATTTTCTGTATGATATGATATAATATGATATGATATTTATTTGTCAGTTAACTTTAGAATTCACAGTTATGGTGGACCTTCACATTTCTGTTTTTCGACCCACCATCCCTTAATACATAAAACTCTTTTCTATTAATGTATTCTTTGCCGAGAATGTCTTGATTACTTTCTAATGTTCTGTTATGACTGAATTGCTATATGTTCTTCCCTCTCTATCCTCTTCTATTCTCTCCCTCCTACCTAGACTGTCTCCCTTCCATTTCTCGCTCACCTATTAAATATTGCATATTCCTTCCTTAATAATTTGCGTTATTTATTTATTTTCTTCTCTACCCTCAAATCCTACCTACTCTTAATCATTGTTTTCCCGCTATTTTATCCTAGATTACTTGCTGACTTTTCCGTTTACTCTCTTTTACAACACTTACATCACTTTTTTTTTCTATCCTCTGTTTATTTACATATTTATCTTTTTCTTTTCGCTTCACTCCTAAATTTCCTATTTTATTATCTCTTTCCATATATTTATTTCTATAATGCTCCTACAGTTATAGTACTCCCGATACTACTCCCAACCCATAACATTGAAAAACATGAAATATCTAATTCACTTAATTACACTTGCAATTTTTCTCTCATTCCACTTCACATTTGTTCAGATGTTTTTTTTTTCACTTTAATTCTTTTGTATTCATTGTTTGATAGTCTTATCTTATTACACTCTTACCCTATCTTCTTACACTTAACACTTTCTTCTCTGGTCCTTTTCTTACACTTTTGCCACCCCTAACTTTCTTGCACTCACTTTTTAGCACTCTTCTTCTTCGCTAATAACCTCTCCAAAGCCCTATCTATTCTGTCCTCACAATCACTAATATCTGGTAGTCGCTTCATTCCTTCACTCGTTCTTATCATGTCTTGTCTTGCATTTCCTCCATTAGTCTTGGCTTTGCTCCTGACCCCAGACACTTCCAGCTGTTTCCCTAATCCTTCGTTCGCAGTATTTTGTATCTGCCTCACGTTTTGTTTTCCTCCTTGGTTTATTCTGGTCAGCTGTTTCGTACTCGAAGTAGGCGTCAGATATCGACATTGTACATCTCTCGTTTCATATATGATATGATATGTTATTATATGATGTTATCGTACGGAGTGGTGTGGTATGATATGACATGGCACGACCGTCTCCTGCGAAACATGACCGTTAAAACCTTGATATAAAACAAGGAAGGTCATATTTTTAATACATTAGCAGCACTACTCATCCATCTCTTTGGTGCTGCTGGAAATCTTCTCTCTTTGCATCTACGCATAATCAGCACCTTCCTAAATAGATGGAATTCACGCTCAGTTCCTTAGTGTATTAGAAATTAAATTTTTCTCCGAGCACTGTTTTCCAGTTATTGTGAAGTACAATGGTACAGATCAAATGACGTAAGATTGGGAGCGGAATTTCGAATTTCATCTAAATTATCTTCTGGTAGCACAAGACTGCCGCTTCTATCTCTTGTCTAAAATAGATCCGCTGCTTTCATTTTAATTGCATTCCTGTATATAGTGGTTCTTCTGAGAACTTCTGTGAAATATTCATCTTATCTCAAGGGGTCCGCTTTAATCAAAGCATCTTACGTACTGTAAACTATAATCGATATGTTAGCCCTTATCCTAACACACTTAACAGTAGTGCACCAAATGTTTCTTCCCACCGAAGTGACACAAACGTGAAGCTGAATGAAGATCTGAACAATCTTCAGAAGTGCAGAAGCTTCCATAGCTGTAACTATCTAACTTATTTCTAAAAAAAAATAAGTTAAGACGTATATTCTATAATATTTGACAATACTGTAGATCACGCAGTGATTACATAATTGTACGCTAATTAAATATTCATTTCTCAAGTATTTCCTGATGATTTACTAATTTATTATTCTTCTGTTTCAACTGAATTGTTGTGTATCCTTCCCTACCTATCCTCTTCTATTCTCTTTCATACCTAGGCTGTCTCTCTTCCATTTCTCGCTTTCCTATTAACTATTCCATAATTCCTTAATAATTTACATCATTCATTCATTCATTCATTCATTCATTCATTCATTCATTCGCTTATTTATTTATTTATTCATTCATTCATTCCTGTCCTAGATACGTGTACAGGACAAGTTCAGAGTTTCAGATCTTTAATTATTATTATTATTATTATTATTATTATTATTATTATTATTATTATTATTATTCATTCAGTGACCTGCCCAAGCGCAGGCCTTTCACTGCAAACCCAGCTTTTTCCAATCATTCCTATTTTCTGCCTTCCTCTTTGTCTCTGCACATGATCCATATATATTAATGCCGGCTGTCATCTATATCTTCATCTGTCCCGAACTCTTATCCCGTTCACCATTCCTTCCAGTGCATCCTTCAGTAGACAGTTTCTTCTCGGCCGGTGACCCAACCAGTTCCTTTTCCTCTTCCTGATCAGTTTCAGCATCATTCTTTCTTCCCCGCTCTTTCCAACACACCTTCATTTCTTATTCTTATTTCTTCTCCATATCCACATTTCAAGTACTTCTATTCGCTTATCTTCACTTCGTCGTAATGTCCATGTTTCTGCCCCGTACAATGTCAGACTCCATACAAAGCACTTTACTAGTCTCTTCCTTAGTTGTTTCTCCAGGAGATGCTCCCTTTTCTAATAAAAACTTCCTCGACCATTTCTATCTTCCTTTTGACTTCCTGGCTGCAACTCATGTTCCTGCTTATAGTACACCGCAAGTATCTGAAGCTGTCCACTTGCTCTACTGCTTCATTTCTAATTCGGTCGTTTACTCTCTTCATTTTTTTTCCTATGACCATGCTCTTCGTCTTATTTGTATTAACTCATATATTCATCCAATTCTGCTCACAGCTGTCATTTAGTTACGTCTCATCATCATTATTATTATTGTAACATAATGAGAAACATTAAATCCAGACGTTTGAGATGGGCAGAGCATGTAGCACGTATGTGCGAATCCAGAAATGCATATAGAGTGTTAGTTGGAAGATCTGAGGGAAAAATACCTTTGTGGAGGCCAAGGCGTAGATGGGAGGGTAACATTAAAATAGATTTGAGAGAAGTGGGATATGATGATATAGTCCCGTCGCTATTATTTCCGGCAGCCAATCACATTGCAGGTCGGTAACATTTAAACATGTGCGCCTTGTCATTCGCTGCTGATGACGTCATGCACTTCCCAAGGCTCGATACATACTTAATATAATCGCCCGATATTTTGGCTTTTTCGTTGGCGTTCACAAAAAGCACACGAGGACGTTATTTGCCGCTCAATTATTTGCTGAATTACAGTGCGTTTGATTTATTACCATAGGAGCTATGACACGATAATGTTTAACGGTGTGGCAAATAGATTCCTCGTCTGGTAGCTAGGCAACGAAAGAACAAAAATGGCGAACGATACTACCTACCTAGACTTTATAGAGTCTTCACTTCCTAAGGTGTAAGCAAAGAGGACGAGTCACGCCGGGAATAACAGCGACGAGACTATAGGGACTGGATTAATCTTGCTCAGGATAGGGAACTATGGCGGGCTTATGTGAGGGCGGCAATGAAGCTCCGGGTTCCTTAAAAGCCAATTGTAAGTAAGGAAGTGACTATTATTATTATTATTATTATTATTATTATTATTATTATTATTATTGTTAAATAGAAATTATTTTTCTGAGGTGTCTAATATCTATAGCAACTGTAATAGCGTTGTAGGCTACAGGATATTCGTTAGAGGTGAACTTCCACACAGATTGCGTTGTTGTCAGTGTCTGACTTCGAGTTCTGTGATGTGACTTACAGTTCGTGTAGTAGATATCTGTTCCAGAAGCAACGTAACGTCCATAAGTATGCGCCACATAACAATTTATCGGCTGATAGACGCACATATTTATA
This sequence comes from Periplaneta americana, assembly GCF_040183065.1. NCBI lineage: Eukaryota > Metazoa > Arthropoda > Insecta > Blattodea > Blattidae > Periplaneta > Periplaneta americana. The sequence goes on along the minus strand of NC_091120.1, from coordinate 184,995,155 downwards.
ACACACGTCATTCCCTCGCTCTATACTCAGTCACTCTGCAAGAAGGCATTGAGACGCATGTTACAGTAATTTAGAAGTGGATTATTAGTTCATAACATTTATTTTGTAAATTTATTTATTTATTTATTTAATAACTAGCCGTACCCGTGCGCTCCGCTGCACCCGTTAGAAATAAATATAAAGTAATTACATAATTAAAATAGGACATTTGATCCAGGGAACATTCGTGTTTGATATAAGGATAAATCGTTTATTATGTTACTTAATTTAAATTTAATTAAAAAATTAAAATGCGATCATTTTGATCTAGAGACCACTCATTTGGTCATAAAAATTAGTTTAGGAAATACAGGAAACGAATATACAGAATAGCCTATCAAGTTTTCTGTGCATAAGAATCTATTTTAATCTTACCTGTCCTCGATTCACTCAGGAGTTACTGTAATAACATTATAGCATTATGTCCATCTAGAGAAACTACACTTTCCAATGGTGAATTAATAATTAATTATACAAATCTGTTAATTAAGCTTCTGATATTACTTCATAGAAACGCAGAAACATTATCTGTAGGCTATCTTTCATAGCTTTCGATTGTTGCTGTCCAAGGCCCCTTATAGACGAAGTCATTTGTTTTTTAATTCATTACACGGCCTTAGATGGCAGTTATTTTAATTTTAAAACTCATTTATCTCATTAAATATCAGTCCTATCAAAATTGTTCAAAGAATAAAACTTATCGGAAATGATTTTTAAAGAAATTTTTATTATGTAACATTTTTCATAAAAATCAGTAATAAGCGAGATATTTCGATTTATTTAATTCAGGCCTCCTTATAAACCCCCTTTTAAATAATGTATTTTGAATGCCATATAACCTATAATCTAAGTTACGACAAACTTAATTTATATTCCAATTTTCATCGAAATCCGTTCAGCCATTATCGCGTGAAAAGGTAACAAACATACAGACAGACAGACAGAGAGACAGACAGACAGACAGACATACAAACAAAAATTTCAAAAAAGCGATTTTCGGTTTCAGGGTGGTTAATTATATATGTTAGGACCAATTATTTTTGGAAAATCGAAAATTACCAGAAAAATTTCGGCTACAGATTTATTATTAGTATTAGTATAGATAACATATACATAAAAACGTTACATTAAAATACCCCGAAAGAGCAAAGGTCGTGTTCGGGGACAGTTCCGTTACATAGATATACATACTTTGTAGACAAAATACTTAAGAAAAAAGCTCACATAAAGATTATAATAAAATTAGTAAATAATAATACTAATAATAACTGAGTGAAAAAAGAGACGATGTTTAGATTGATGGATTAATATTAAATTATTATTAGTAGTATAATTAGTGCAGGTATGTTGATATAGTAACCAAGATAAGATAGAAAAATACACTTAGGATAGAAATAAGCTTGTTTTACAATACATGGTATATAATATATATACAGGGAAGTCTGTCATATAAATTTTTTAATTCTGGATCTGAAAATTTCATTGCTTAAAGTAGTCAATTCTGGATGAAATTTTATTATCGAATTATATAGCCGTGGACCATAATTTGTACTGTGTAGTAAAGCAGCAGATGTGAAACATTTAGGTTCAACTAATTTAAGAATTTCATTTCGTCTTGTATTATGAGCATGTGGCTGAGCTACAAATTTCATTCTATTTTTATGATAGAATTTCATTAAAGAGTATTTATAAATTTGGTCAATTCTAAAAACATTCAATTCAGAATGGATCAAATTTGTTGGATAATCCAGTCGCCTTTTCAAACAAATTTTGATTATACGTTTTTGCAACATAATTAGAGGAAAAAGAGCAGTTTTTGTAATGCCTCCCCATCCAATTATACCATATTGGATAACAGATTCAACTAGAGCCAAATAAACCAAACGTAATACATGAGTAGGCAAGTAATGGCGAAGGTTTACAAATTTGTAAATTGTTTTACGTATCCTGTCACATAAAAAGGTGATTTGTCTATCCCATTTCAAGTGTTGATCAACAATAATTCCCAGGTATTTCACATCTACAGATTCTTTCAGGCAAGGGCATTTACAGGTTGTAGAGAGTTTACAAAATGAGTTGTGGATTATTAATTTTAAATGAGAAAGTGATTTCAATTTGTTCAATCCAGAGACTGTTAAAGAAAATGGCTCCAAAGTAGTTTTAGTTATATTTAGAGATAGCAAATTTGTATTAAGCCAGTTTTTGATCAAATTTATACCTACATTGGCATGTTTATAAGTGTCCTCCCAAGTTAAACCACTGAAAATCACCACCGTATCATCAGCGTAAGAGTAGCAGGAGCCATTATGTACTTTCAAATCAATGTTTAATAAATCATTAATATATATTAAAAATAGAATAGGACCTAAAATTGTTCCCAGAGGGACACCTATATCAATATTTACATTTTCACTGATATTATCATCAATTTTGGTTACCTGAGTTCTTTTGTTTAAGTATGATTGAAATAACTTATGCGCAATACCCCTGACTCCTATATCAAATAATTTGTCCAGAAGTAAACGATGGTTAACCGTGTCAAAAGCTTTCCTTAAATCTAAGAAAATCCCTAAACATTTAGAACCGTTATCCAGCTCCTGCATAATTTTACCAATGACTTCAATAATTGCGTCATCCGTAGATAATTTATTTCTGAAGCCATACTGATGGATACATACGTGAAACAAAGTGCGAAAATTCTACTGGGAAACCACAAAGTTAAAAACCAATTTTTACGTCACATATCATATTTCACAAAAAAAAAAGTGGCAGAGGGGATTTGTGAAATCCCTTGACGCCTCCATTCTTGGTATTTAATTTTTAGGTTGCTTAAGATGGATTCGTTCATTCATAGTTTTCTGCCATGTGTTTCACTACAAACCCAACATTCTCCAATCTTCCCTCTTTTCCGCCTTCCTCCTAGTCTCCGAATAAGACGAATATACAGTGGAAGCTCTTAAGTTACACAGAAATCAAGTTCGACATCCTATAGTTCGGCTGTTTACGTAGGAGAATTAGACACGCCCCTATACGGGCACTAAGAAATGGGTTTGCCATTTGAATGGGAATTGGTTCTCTGTCTTGTAGTGATACTTTTGTTGAAGGAAAACAGAATATTTTATTGATTAGGACATCCATATTGATCACTGGTTTTAAATTAATGAACTCTTCCTTTTCTATTTGAGAATTGTGCCGTTTGTGAGACGGAACTGTCGAAACCCACTGTGGTACTAGAAGAGCATACACAAATCTCGGGGCGGGTTGGAAATGCAAGTACAGTACTGTATTCGTTGATGGATAACCAATAAGAATTTGTATTCATTTCACCTGACACACCCACTACCCTTATTGGACAGAATTTTCAATTCTGTTCTGTCGAACTTAGGAGAGTCCACTGTATCTTAATATTGTCTATCATCTGATTGATATCTTTTTCTGTCCTCAACATTTCTCCCGTTCACCATTCCTTCCAGTGCATCTTTGAGTATACAGTTTCTTAGCCAGTGATCCAACCAAAATCTTTTTCTCTTCCTGATCACTTTCTGCATTTTTCTTTCTTCACCATCTCTTTCTAGCACAGCTTCATTCTTATCTTATCTGTCCATTTCACACGCTCCATTTTTTTCCATATCCACATTTCAAATACTTTCAATCGTTTCTCTTCATTTGGTCGTAATGTCCATATTGTCACACTCCACACAGAACACCTCACTAGTCTCTTCCATAGTTCTGTAGTGCCCGGGAAAAGTGGCACAAGTCAAAAATATTAATTTTACAGGAGAAGGAAAAAACTGTCTCCACACTGGATTATGTCGATTTCGTTTTCTTCTGTATGAATTATTCTAATGGGAGAAATACTTATGTCTCTTTTCCGAAGCGAGCAGATGTTCCATAAGTTCTAAATAAACTAATAAAAACATGTTTGTGGAAATTGACTTATTCTACCTTTCCCAAGCATTGCAGAGTTATCTTTCCGAAGGTCCGCAGAAGATGCTCCTTTTTCTATTAAAAGCTTCCTTGGCCATTGCTATCCTCCTTTTGACTTCCCGGCAGCAGCTCATGTTACTGCTTGTAGTACACCTCAAGTATTTGAAGCTGTCCACTTGTTCCATTGCCTCATTTCGAATTCGACGTTTACCTTCTTTATTTTTCTTATGATAACCATGGTCTTCCTCTCGTTTTCATTTATCTTCATCCCATACTGCTCACAGCTGTCCTCTAGCTCCATTAGCATATCCCTTATTATCACCTTCTCTTCTGCTAACAACGACATATCTCAGTAATTCTTATGCACTTCATTCTTTTCCTCCTACCATCACCTCTTACATGTTCTGAAAACAGTTCTTCACTAAATTCTCCAAAGTCCATCTGTAGGCTACTATCCGTACGATCCTGAGTTTTACTCTTATCATTAGAGAAACAGATGATTTATCTTTTTGTCGTTTTTAAATAAAATGGATGGTTTTCTTGAAAATTAAATAAAAATATTAACACGTATCGTTATTTCTTACCATTAGGAAGTCTGGCAACCTTACTGCAGTATAAAAGTCGAAACGCTGTTACTCAGACCGAGCGCGCGTGTGTATTCGTCAGCCGGCGTTGCCAAACTACCCAGATTTGAAGCTTAATTTTCTAACTAAAAACGGTCTTAATTACATATCGCATAATAGATCTAGGTTTTTGTATTTATTTTAATGTATTCTATTGCCCCCTTTAATCTGCAGAATGATATCAATTCCATTCTGTATTAAGGGGTTAGGTACAGCTTACAGCAGTAAAATTTTGGAAATATCAAACAATTTTTTCCTCCATTCCTGTACCTTGTACAGTAATTGAATTTAGTATTTGTGAAACATTGTCCTTCTGTTATATTACAAAATATTTTTATTATTTAAAATATATTAGGGTAAACATTGGTAATTTCGTGATAATTTCATGAAAACTAATTTAAAATTCAAATGTGTAAATAAATCCTTATTCCGATTTTTTCATCTAAAAGACGATAACTTGCTGTACAAATCTGGAGACATAAAAGATTGGATACGTTCTTGAATATGTGCCAAAAACCACTTTTACAACTTAAGCTGAAAGGTTGGTTATTTCGTGATAACCTTGGTAATTTCATGATATTGCATTGATAATTTCGTGAGATGTAGAAGAATTGTGGAAAAATTCATTAAAGTCAAATGAAATTCTCATTTATTGTTACAAGACTTCAAACATAGTAATTTCGTCTAATATTCATAGCAAGAAAACATAAAAATACATATCAACACATAATAAGAATGAAATCAAAGTAAAAATTGAAATTGAAAAGGGATCTTCTTTGCCCTGAATGGGTGAACACTTTTATTACGCACTTTACTATAGCCTATATTACTAGGGTAACTCCAAAAGTAAAGCATAACGTTTGTTTAAAAATTATATTTTTATCCTACAGCTTTGCTATTTTCACAGAATGTAGATGCATCCTTAAGGAACAAAATGTCACTTTTCCACATAATCCCCGTCCCTTTCAACTGCCTTACGTAACCTAGGAACGAGAGTCTGTAGACCAGCACGGTAAAAATCTGGACCAACACGTCTGAGCCACTCTTTAGCAGCGTGCACAAGGTAGTCATCTTCTAACCTCGTTCCGCGAAGGAATCCTTCAGTTTACCAAAGAGATGGTAATCGCACGATGCCAGTTCAGGACTGTAAGGTGGTGGATGTTTCAGTGTTGTCTATCCGAATTTTCTGATCTGATCTGTGATCTTGTGACTGACATATGGCTGTGCGTTGTCGTGCAATAGCAGAACATCCTGCTTCTCCCGATGTCGTCGAACACGACTCAGTCTAACTTGAAGTTTCTTGAGTGTTGCAACATACCCGTCAGAATTAATGGTGGTTCCGTGTGGCATGATGTTCACAAGCAAGAATCCTTCTGAATCGAAAAACACAGTAGCCATAACATTTCCTGCCGAAGGTGTACTTTTGAATTTCTATTTCTTTGGTGAATTTGCATGATGCCACTCCATTGTCTGCCTCTGTCTCCTGTCCAAAATGGTGGAGCCATGTTCCATCTTCTGTCACAATTCTTGCAAGTAAGTCATCTAGCATTTATCATTGACACTTAGCATGGTAACAAATCAAACAGAAGCTACACTGAACCCATTGCGTCTCCGTTTTCTTTTTCGTTATCACATCTTGTCTTCAGATTTCTAAAATTCGTATTGTAATACAATTTTTAAAATAGTATAAAATGTAACACTTAATGCACAACAAAATTTCGCCTCAAACAGCTAAGATTTCTATCAGTAAAGCTAAGCCTATATGGCGACTACAGATGTATCTATAATTCCAAAAACATTTCCTAAAATTTCATGAAGATACAATAAATCTTTGTATCAAATATCATATGCTTACCTTTAGTAATAAGCCTGTAATGTAATTACAAACATCCACAAAATTTGTACGCCTGAAAAGTCGACGCAAACTTGCTCTCTCCAAAGATAAAAGCTCACTGAAGCAACTACAATAGTCACACAAAGCTTAGCTGTATGTTTCTGGAAACTGGACAACATATGCAATACCTTGGCTGAAATTTGGATCTCGTAACACCATTGGTTAGTTCACAAAAGAGCAAAGAAAAAGTATCACGAAATAACCATTGCCACGAAATTACCAATGTTTACCCTATATATATTTTTAATTCAACATGGTGGCAGTTCATTGTGCAGTGATAAAGTGTTTTCTTCATAATATGATGAAAGATGAGTCGAACAGAGAAAAAAATTCTCTCCGGCAATGGGATTTGAACACGGGTTTGCAGCTCTACGTGCTGATGCTCTATCCACTAAGTCACACCGGATTCCCATCCCGGTGTCGGAACGAATCCTCTCAGTTTAAATTCCACCTCTTGGGTTCCTTCTAGTGGCTTACCCTCATACACTGATTCATATATATATATATATATATATATATATATATATATATATACATATCGCACAATGTCCCATTTCGATGTAACTCAAAACGAGTGCACCTCTGCACATGTATGGACATTGTGCCACTGTCATATATATATATGACGCAGTGCATGAGGGTAGGCCACGAGGAGCACATAGAGCTGAAAACCCAGGTTCAAATTCCGGTGCCGTAGAGAATTTTTCTCTGTTCCACTCATTTTCATCATATGATGACGCAGAATTTCTGCACGGAAATATCATAATAATATATGTTTCCTTCATAAGACAAAAAAATATCGAACATACTGTGATGAAATTTTGTGTGTGTATTTATCCATGTCATATCTACAATATGATGCAAAATCACTTCTCTGCCTTTGATAGATTGTCTTATAAGAAATAAGTTCATTTAAAAATATAGTAAAATATCAGTATTTTCTTCTCACACAAAGTAAAAAAAAAAAATATTATTTATTAAGGAATATAGTTGAAAGAGTATGATATTGTAAACATGAATTTAGCAATAAAATAAAAGAGAGAAAACTTGAAAAATTTAACAAATTTATGGGGTATGAGGGAAACGATTCTTCACTGTAGAGTGAACTGCCACCATTTTGAATTTAAAAAATCGTAAAAATACTTTTTTTCATATAGCAGAAGGATAATGTTTTACACATACCGATTTTCATTGTTGTACAAGATACAGTAATGGAGGGAAAACAAGTTGAATATTTCCAACAATTTTACTGCTGTAAGCTGTACCTAACCCCTTAACGAGATTCACATTTCCACCTCCATGTTGTTTCTTCATACACTGCGAACAGATCGCTCTCGAGTATAAATAGTTAGCACACTTGATGCATTCAGGCCATGCACTCAGTCTCTTATAAATATAGGAAACAGTTGTTTCCTTCGCTGCGGAATGGGCCCTAAACATTGCTCTTTTGAAGTAGACTACTACACTCACTTCCTGCCAGTTATGAAGTATAGGAACGGAAACGCACTTAAAAGTGTTGTCACTCTATTCCTCATGACCCATCATCCTTATTATTCGAAAGTTAATATTAGCTCTTGAGAGAATCATTGCACTTCCTTTCTAGTTGCTCCGATATGTGTCGAAACTGTAGGCCTTGGCGTGGTAATAAAACGTTTGTATCTTCACCAAATAAAGCCACGAAAGCAAGTAGTTTAATAATTTCAGGATATACAGACTTAGCTCGTTTAAGAAACTATTATTTCTCTCATTAACACAAAGTTCAATACGAGTACAAAAATGTAGTTACAGAATAATAATAATAATAATAATAATAATAATAATAATAATAATAATAATAATCTACACAGACAGCAAAATAAGTGTCAAAATAAATAACTGTATATCCGAAAGAAAATTAGTTAATAATGGAGTTCGACAAGGTTGTCCACTATCACCAACTTTATTTAATATTTATATAAATGAAATTATTTTAAAATGGAACCAGATCTACACATCAGGAATCAAAATAACCAGTGCTCTAACATTAAATACCTTACTCTATGCCGATAATCAAGTCATAATTTCCAATTCAGAGGATAATTTACAAAGAGGATCGTATACATTAAATAAAATATTAAAAGATTTTGGGATGGAAATTTCAGCACAAAAATCAAAAGTAATGGCATTTTTAGGACAAGACCCAGTCAGAAGTAAGATAATACACAATAACCAATGCCTCGAACAAGTGCAAAATTTCAATTATCTGGGTTGTGAAATATCTTATCAAAATGAAAAAGATGTGAACAAGAAAATTACCAAATTTACACAAATTCTAGGAATAATAAACAATGCATTAAAAGCTAAATTAGTACAAAAATCTACAAGAATAAAAATGTATAATGCATTAGCATTACCCACCCTTTTATACGGAAGCGAGATTTGGTCATTAAAGAAAAAAGACATGAACAGAATCAAAGCAACGGAAATGAAATTTTTGAGGAGGACAGCAGGATATACTCTTTTAGACCGAAAAAGGAATGAAGAAATTTTAGAAAATTAGAAGTAGAGTCAGTAGAAGAAAAATCAGCAGATACAAATTCAATTGGCTAGATCATGTAAGAAGAATGGAAAATTCAAGAATCCCAAAAATTATGATGCAATATAAACCTAGAGGACATCGTCGACCAGGAAGACCTTTAAGAAGACTGCTAGATGGGGCCGAAACAGGTCTACAGAGGCCTAATTCGTGAAGGATGATGATGATGATAATAATAATAAATACATATGTAAAGTATGGCTTCTTCTGTGACACTATCCAAAGAACATTAGCAGTCACGAACAAAGCAGTGTCATGTAATTCATTCCGTAATGATGTCATTCATCGTGACCTCAACTGTGAAAGAAGAAATCTCTAAATTCAGTAAAAAAAATATATATATATCTGCACCGATTAAATCAACATCCCAATCATCATGCATTAAATTTGCTGGAAAATAGTAAAAAATAAGAAGACTTAAAAGGACCAATGCTCTTGACCTTCCATTCATTTTTAATACAGCTATTTGAGACATTGTTATTTTTCTTTTGGAGTGTTGTCATAGGATAACATCTCCACTCATGTCATATTCTTTTATAATATTTACTTATTGTCTCTTGTAGACAGATTGTAAATGTGGCATAAGTGTTAAAAAAATGTAATTCATATACAGGGTGATCTGTTTGGGTATGGATAAAATAATAACATGGTAAAACATTTATTACTGAACATTATTTGTTGAAACTTTGTTGAAAAGTGGGAGATTTGTCAGTGCTCAAGATGTGACCCATATTGCTAACGTTGCAAAACTCATAACGGTGATGCAATTCAGCCCATGGTCGTTGTAACATAAGAAGGGTGATTTGTTGAAAAGATGGAGTAATTTTTACTCTCAGAACATCAATGTTCCTGGGTTTCTCTAAATAGACAATGTCTTTAACAAAACCCCTCACGAAGAAGTCAAGAGGAGTTAGATCTGGAGAGTTTGGGGGCCAAGCCAAGAGGTAGCTGCTTCTCGTACTGGGTTTCGCCTGCGACCTCCTGGATGTTTTTTTTAACACAGAACCTATTTCTACAAATGTTCGTTACCACAACATTATGGAATCGTATTTAGGTACATTACGCACACCATACTCACTTCGAAAATCCCTTTGAACTCTTTTAACACTCTTAAATTTAGCACATCAAAGAACATATTTTGCCCACTATTGATTTGTAGCAGCCATTTTAATCATCTACGATTTTCATTTATCCTTTCAGATTATGCATTATTGATTGTCATATGAAAACTCCCATCTTTTAATCATAATATAACCAGCAAGAAATCTTTCCTGCTCTCATAATAGCTTTATAATAATACATTAATATTATCCAGACCCAAACGGATCAGACTGTAATATAAATAGATGTCGTGCCAAGTTTCGTCGTATGTGGCCAAGAGTTTTAGTTACAGTTGCTACGGCGACACTCCTACACCCCACTTCCGACTCGCCTTAATTTTGTTATTCATTTAGATGACGCAACAAAGTCGTCCTAGCATCGTAAATATTGATTTGAATGTAATGAGCCTTAATAAATAATGCATGATCCGCTGCATTATATCACGTAAGTGCATTAAGAGGACATTTACTTGTAAATATGCATGAAATAACAGCCTATTATATACAAATAGTCAGCTCAGACGAAGATAATGTGACAAGGACAACAGATATATTTTACCAGAGTCATTTTTCCGGAATAACGTGTTCTACATTGTTCTCTACAGTCACGTTTCTGGCAATTGACTGTGGGGAATACTATGAACGATTATAACACTTAAATCGAGATTGTAACCTTCACTAATTAAACCTATATTTTACGATTTGAAATGATACTTCCTTGTAATAATAATAATAATAATAATAATAATAATAATAATAATAATAATAATAATAATAATAATAATAATAATGTTTTATTTTCGCTGGCAGAGTTAAGGCCATAAGGCCTTCTCTTCCACTCAACCAGCCTTAATCAATACAATACATAAATTTAAATTACAAATATTTTCACTACACTTAAAAGGTTCTCCAGCAATAATCTTCACTACACATTTATTTAAATTTAGATAAATCTATAAGGTAAAGTAGTAACTTAATTTATGAGCTAATTTAATTCAATGAATTATAATTAATTTAATATTTGAGATAGCTAGTCAAATGATGAAAATTAATTTAATATAAGCTTACTAGGACTATGTTACAGGGAGAATATATATATTTCTATTTATACAATGAGAATATTAATGTAATTGCCATTAGAGGTTTTGTAAATCTATTTAGAGAAATTAAAGATAATAATAATAAGAATGGACAGATGTTAGTTTCATTATAAGTAACAAATATTAATCAGCAATTCATCTGTTAAGTAAGAATTTATGTAATTTTGACCTAAATGAAGCTATTGTCCAACAACCCCTTATATCACTCGGAAGCAAGTTCCAATTTCTAGCAACTGAAACTGTATAGGATGAAGAATATAAAGATGTCTTTATGGTAGGGTATAATGAGTAAATTGTTATAATGAGATCTTGTACTTAGCTGGTGATATGCGGATAAATTTTGAAAACGAGAAGCCAAATATATTGGGGTAGCGGTGCGCAGAATTTGAAATAAGAGAACAAGAGAATGCAGGGCTCGTCGATCGCTTAGCCTTAGCCAAGACAGAGTTTGGAAAGACGGGGAAACATGATCATACTTACGAATATTACAAATATAACGGACGCACGCATTATGCACACGTTGTAGCCTGTTGCTCAAATTTGCATTTAGGTTACTTAATATAATATCGCAGTAGTCAAAGTGTGGCATCACGAGTGTTTGTACAAGGATTAATTTTAATTTATCAGGAAGAAAGTTCTTCAGTCGCTTTAATGAGTGAATAATGGAAAATATTTTTTTGGAAGTGTGATTCACTTGTTCATTCCATTCCAGGTGACAATCCATATAAATACCAAGGTTCTTCACAGTCGTACTGTATGGAATAGTAGTATTATTTACAATTATCGGTAGCAAATTTTGTTTGTCACACTTCGATCTCTGATGTTCTATTAAGATTGATTAAGATTGTAAGTATGTCTATGTTGACGGGATTTATATATTTATAATTCTGATTTAATACTGTAGCTGTTTGGATTTGTTTCGTGTTGTGACGTAACAGAGCTCCATGAATAGATGTGGCCGTGACGTAGTGGTGTGTAAATCAGATTCTGCATCCTGAGCATGACAATCTTGAAGATGGGTAATTGAGAACGAATTCTGGGATTGTACCGTACAGCGTTAGTCATATGAATGCGCATTAAGGCAAGTTCGAAACGGTTAAATCTTGAAACCCTGCAGGATTTACAGTTTTATTCGATTAGTTTCCATAAATTGATTTCGCGTAGCATTTAAGACAAAAATATATATCTCAACACGAAACTGTGTCTTGTTGAAATTAACTTTTACACACAAATAACAATTTGTATACTGAAGTCATTCTAACTTTACGTCTGTTATTTAAGTCGAACAGTTTTCCACGCTTTGTGACTCATATTTACTTCCAAATGATAAAACGCGAAACATGATATTTTTATCACGATTTTTTGTTAATACGGAATTCTGTGGTCTCTAGCCTATGATGTAAGTTACTCGTCGTAGTTGATGAAGCGTCTTAAAATAACCATATAAAAAAGTTACTCGTAAAGCAAGTAAATATCGAACAACTAAGGGACAGTAGTTCAACGGAGCACGATCCACGTAGAGAAGCCGTGGCGAAAATGTGACTCACGAGCACATTGTGGCTCGCAGTGATAGCTGTACATTTCTCTTGCTTCCTACCTTCCTCAACCCCATCCTCTCACTCACTGGAGTCAAACTCCGTTCTATTTGTATTTGTCTCTGACCTGCGAGTGGCGTATCGTCGCAGTTCTCTCTCGAAACCATGTACCTCTACAAAAACGAAAGTTTCAAGTGGGAAGAGCGGACGCATTTTTTTGCTGTCAATATGATGAGAATATTAAATGTATGATTTATTCACAAGTATTACGAGGAAAACGATTGTATAACATAAAACTGCATTATACTACATGTTACCCATGAAAAATTAAAAGATTAAGTGTTATTATTATTATTATTGTTACTATTACTATTATTATTATGATTATTATTATTATCATCATCATAATCATCTCTGTACGTCGATCCTTTTTCAGCAGATGTACGAATAATGCAGTTAGCTCTTCAATTCAAACTCACAGATTTACAATGGAAAATTTGGGGCTTACCTAGAACGATTTAAATTGCATAAGGACAATGGCTATTTATGTATCTGTGAGGAAGAGCAGACTGTGGATCACCTTCTGTTTCATTGTCCAGTGTTCGAAAACAAAAGATTTATTTTGGTCGGACATTTACATTTTTGTAATATAATATATGACAAACCACTATTCAATTTGTTCACAAAAACGTGCTGCTATAAAGAGTTTTGTAATTTTATATGTAATATATTTAAGAACTTGTAAATAATTCAAATTATTGTAGTATATACAATTGTTAATTGTAAATAGCAAGACTGGGTTACCCACGTCAATGTAAGTCTATATGTAATATATCTAAGAACTTGTAAATAATTCAAATTATTGTAGTATATATAAGTAGCAAGACCGGGTTACCCACGTCAATGTATTTTATATGTAATTAATTTAAGAACCTGTAAATAATTCAAATTTTTGTAGTAGATATGTGTTAATTTTAAGTAGCAAGACTGGGCTACCCACGTCAAATGAATTCTCATTATAATAATATAAACTCAGGCTATAAATATAACCCTAATGTACTTTCGGGTAAAATAGGGTTCAAGAAAATGTATATTCAAATAATAATGTGATGTTAAATGAAAGCTAGATGTAAGGACTTGACAAATTTTGAACTTTTAAAATATGTGCCAAAAAATAAATATCCGAAGCTTCGTTCTTTCGCTTGTACTGTTGAAGCCATGTTCGCTACAACTTACATTTGTGAAAAATTATTTTCAACAATGAAAATAGTAAAAACCAAATTTAGATCACGACTGACAGACAAATACCTTCGTGATCAACTACGACTGGCAGTAAGTGACATAATTCCTGATTTTGAAACTCTGTCGTAGAGAAATTCTGAAGACAGTTAATTTTATGTTGTGATGTGTCATATGTTTTCTTGTTCATGTCTTTCTTCGTTATATGTAATAAACATTAGTTTTTAATCTTGTACTGTATAAAATTATATTTAAGTGCTTGACGTAAGGAAAGTGAAAATCCGTTAATAAGTCAGACAGTTGCTTCACTTCCCCTTCAGGTGTCCGCCTCCCTCCATAGGTGCTATGCACGTTGCAGGTTACACTGTTGCTAGGTGTACGATCACATTTTCGCCACGGCTGACGTAGACACAGGACACAGTTATAGTGAGGATCACATAAGAACAGTTCCTAAACAGCAAATAGGCCTATTGCCGTCTTGTCAGTGTTGCCAACTGTTACCAGATATCATACGATCCTACGTACTAAATGACTTATTTACTTACCGTACTTTAGGTTGAAAGGTTATTCTAAATAATTCAATAATTTGTAACATATTTTCGTAGTCAATCTATACGGGAAAGGGATCAACATGGCAATACGAATTTAATTGGTTTGACTAAACAGTTGACTCACGAGACATAACCTAAAAATGTATTCTGTTTGACCACATGAAATATTAGTATTAACTCCGAAAACTTACCTTACTATAGTCTTGAATTATAACCACAACGCAATATATAAAATAACTATTATGTATATTAATAGTATTATTAATGTTAATATGAATATTAATTATGTATATTAATACTGATATTAATTAATTATTAGTAGCCTATGTCCAGTAACTGGCTCAGAAATCTAGTACAGTTTTAATTTCGTGGAACTCCAGTACCGACAAATATTGTCGATATTTGTCTCAACATACCAGTTACAAGATCACTACCATTTGTAGTATTTGTCAATATCGAAATTCGAAACGAAGTTGGCAAAAGAAAATTCAACCTGCAAACTAGAAAATCATCACAATCCACTAGCATATGTAGTGATGGTGGAAAAATGGTTAGGTTTCACCCTTAGAGTATAAAGTAAGCTGACCCAAACTGTAACTTGAAACCACTTGCCTCTCTCCCATCGGGCAACAAGTTTCGCTTCCTGGTGATGAGTGTGATGATTAGACCTACTGGAGCAGTGGTGGAATGCCGGTAGGGGGAATC
Source organism: Periplaneta americana (assembly GCF_040183065.1). Classification (NCBI taxonomy): domain Eukaryota; kingdom Metazoa; phylum Arthropoda; class Insecta; order Blattodea; family Blattidae; genus Periplaneta; species Periplaneta americana. Next base: position 184,979,867 of record NC_091120.1, on the reverse strand, counting down.
GGAGTACGTCGCGAAAACCTATCACCAAATACACTATCTACTAAAAAGTAGTTGGGCACTGTTTTTGCCCCTTTAGAACCTCGTGGTACCATGTCCACTAGTTTGTGTAGGATATCCACTAGAATGCGTCGCCATTCCTCTTGCAACATGGCACTCAGTTGGACAATGGAAGTTGGCCCCATGTTTCGGCGGCTATTATGCAGTGGTATGCAGACAATAATGCTCACCGGTTGGACTGGCCTGCACAGAGTCCTGATCTCAATCCCATTGAGCATCTTTGGGGCGAATTGGACCGGCGATTGAGGTCTCGGAAGATGCGGCCAACTTGCATTGTCCACCTGAGTGCCATGTTACAAGAGAAATGGCGACGCTTCCAGTGGATATCCTACACAAACTAGTGGAGAGCATGCCTGACAGGGTGGCTGCTGTTATAGCAACAAGAGTTGTACCACGAGGTTCTAAAGGGGCAAAAACGGTGCCTAAGTACTTTTTGGTAGGTAGTGTACCATCTTTGTCCAACACTAGTTCTACTTAGACCAGTGGCGGCTTCTCAAGGGGGTTGCAGGTTTGTACGCCCCCCAGTAATGTTCCTAATCTCCCGGCTTTGTTAGTATTAAAATTATAGTTCTATTTTACGATTTTCATTCATGATCAGGCTTCGAGACTTTGGACCCGATACAATAAGTTTACTGTGCTTGTACTATAGGAAGTTGACTCGCTGCAGGTAGTGAAAGGTAGAGATGTGTTGAGGTAACAACGTTGCTATTTAGAATAGAGTATACTGTATTTTTTTTCATGGAGTGCAGTTTCATAGAAAGGACTTTGCCGACAGACCTTCTACTGCCCCCTACTAATTGGTTGTCATAAATAAATGTCTTCCTTACTGTGACGGAAATCTTGTCTTCTCCTGTAAGTAACCAATCACAACCCTCGTTCAGAAGAATTGACAGACTCCCGTCTAATCCACGTGGAGGCAGAGTTGCCGCGTCTTTTCCGAATTCCAAGAATGCCGCCGAGGGTCACGAGGATTGTGGCAGGATTGTGGCAACTGTGCAATCTTGGGACGAGGGGACAGGGTGGAATTGTCAGAGGTGATTATGTAGGAAGTCATAAATCTGTAAGTGGGTGTTCAAAGGAACCACCGAACTGCACTCCTTGAAATAAAATAAGGTATACAGTAGTATGGGGAAACGCACACATATGTACATTCTGAAAGTAAATATACTGTACACAATGATAATGTCAAAAGAATGTGAAAAGCATTTATTCTCCTGTCTTTTATAAGCATTTGTGTTTAATTATACATAGTGTTAATGGTGGAAATAAACATGTAGCAATTTTAATTTATTCATTTAACCTATTGGTCGTCTTTAGGAAGTGCAGTTACAGTACCGAATTGCAATGTACTACAAGATACATTTTCAGTGTCTCAAACATAAATCTTTTTCAGTTGTCTACCAAACACAAATGTACTGTGAAAAGATGCCCCTACGTCGCATGACTTTACAGGAGCAAAACGAAAAAACTTAACATCATTGCAGTCTCTAAGAGACAGTCCTTCATTCTCGGGTGACTCTGTATCCACTAATTTGTTGTTTATGTTACACAATGATCCATATCCGTTATTTTTACATAAAATTGATTTCCACTTCTGTTTTACACGTTCAGTACCCGGTGTACTTGGTGCCTCATTAATTCTCTGTGTCATTTCCTCAATTTGAGGGCTTCCGGCATCTCTTGCTCTGACTTTTCTAACCGTGTAATAGTTTCAGACACAGTTTGAAAATAGGTTTGTATGAAAACCAAATTATTCGTCAGAACCTTCAAATCCAGACATATTTCAAAACATATTTCAGACACAGTTTGAAAATAGGTTTGTATGAAAACCAAATTATTCGTCAGAACCTTCAAATCCAGAGCGTTTTTCTTTGTGTATTTGTTGTCATTCATTCTACTGTACGCTTTGCCACTATACTCAGCACGCCGTTATGCAGATTTCCCACTGAACTGCTCTATCGGGTCCGAAGTCTCGAAGCCTATTCATGATTATCTGCAGCTGGCGTCTTGTTTTGTACGTCTGCAGGAGTCTGCAAAGATGTTGAAAACCTATGGAAGATAGTTTATAGAGATGTTCGGCTAATGCGGGGACAGGGGGATTAGAGGCGTGGTCTACTGCTTTCCTCATTGAGAACGGTTTGTTGCACTCCCTGACATGGACACCAACGTCAGAAACTAAATTCACTGGGAAAGTATCTGTTTCAACTAGATATTTGTCCGAAGTAATAAGATGGAAAATATATTCATTCGGCTTGTGCAACGAACAGTCGCATATTTCGCATATTACTTTCTCAATCTACATGCACACAAACTGCACAATACATAAAGGAGCTTGTATTTTGCTTTAAAGTTCTAAGTGTTGTCGCTCTGATAATAAGTGCTGCTATCTCCTGACAGCCTACGAAAGCTGCATTTGAATTTTATGAACGAAAACTTTGCACTTAATACTTGGTAGCATTCTGATGACGATTCTGTGCTCAAATGTTTTTCATGAGGGTAAATCGCAATATAGAGAGCTCCGCCCACGACCCCTTCCACTTTTGGAATTTCTGTATAAATAGATATGCTTGTATTTAGTCATTTTACTTATTAATTGCATATTAATTAGCTTTATAATATACGCCCTCAGGTATACACGGCTTTTAACTTTAAAGTAAAGTATTGTGACAGTCGGGAGTCGATTGCGTCCCACAGAGGTCGGGGGTGCACGAGGAAAACGAGCGACGCAGCCACCTTCTTCGCTGCGGCCGCACGGGTCTGGAGGGGACAGACGTAAGTGGGGGGCACGAGGTGGAGGCGCGGTCGCGACGAAGGGTGAGGAGGGAGTAAAGCAGCTGGCGACTGAGGGGAGAAATCCAGAGAACTCTGGATAGGCGTTATTTTCTAGCCCCTTGTCGATTGTTCGCGAGATCGTACTCTCCAGAAACTATGGTTTAGTTATAAATACGACACGCGAGTGAACTTGAGCAGTCGTTGTTGTAATCGTTGGACAGCAAGCCAGCCAGTCTTGTGTAGCAGTGAAGCCAGCTTCGAGACCGGAGTTCGACTTGAGTATGTCCGCAGCTGTGTGAGCATCCGAAGCCCTGAGTTCGAGTGCAGTGGACCGCAGTTGGGGGACCTGAGTTCGAAGTTCAGTGGACTGTCTTTGAAGGTCTGGGGTTCGAGATACTGTGAACTCGAGTGACTGAGCTAGAAGAATTAGCCAAGGCAAACGAACTGTGAACTGAGAACTGACAGTTCCGATTTGTAAATAGTGCTTTGTAAACATTAGTTAAGATTAACAGTTCATTGTTGTTCTCAATAATCCAAGTAAATTGTCATTGTCGTCTGTGGAGTGCAATAACGAATACTGTGTTACGGTGTTGAGTGGAAATCCCATTGTTGACGGGAGTAGAATTAAATTGTAGAAAGTCCACACCTGTGGAGTAACGGTCAGCGCGTCTGGCTGCGAAACCAGGTGGCCCGGGTTCGAATCCCGGTCGGGACAAGCTACCTGGTTGAGGTTTTTTCCGGGGTTTTCCCTCAACCCAATACGAGCAAATGCTGGGTAACTTTCGGTGCTGGACCCCGGACTCATTTCACCGGCATTATCACCTTCATTTCATTCAGACGCTAAATAACCTAGATGTTGATACAGCGTCGTAAAATAACTGAATAAAAAAGTGACTATTATTGTTGAAACAATAAAATTTCATTGTTGTTTTGTAATAAAAGTTACATTATGTTTAACTCCTCTTCGATATCCATTGTGCACCACCATATTTTCAAACCACCAGCCGCCACTGACTTAGACCTTCCGAGATTCGAACAACGGGTTACCAGCGTGGAAATCCAACGTTCAATCCGTTCGACTAACGGAGCGCAAACGTACGGATGTTTAAATTTATGAACCCGAAGTTGTGTTATTGAACCCTTGCGTAGAGGGAAAGTTACGCCGCTGTACCTATAGAAAGATATGACCTCTCCGGAACTTTTTCGCCTCAAAGAATAACACGGGATGAACGAGTAGGTAACTTAATTGGCTTATATGAGATGGGACCACACAGGTGCTTCTCAAGTTAAGAAAACAAGCAGTTCTAATTCTAATTAGTTCAGCAGCTCAGCTTTTCTGGGCAGTGTCGACACACGGGATAAAAAAAACAGTATGGCGTTCATAATTGCGCAGCTGTTTCAGTACATCTGCGTTAATAAGATCACAGTCCAGAGAGGGCGAAACAGATAAAAACTAATTATCCTTAGGTTTAATTAAAATATTGTAATTTGATGGGTTGGCAGCACTGCCGCTCCGGGTTCAATCACGGGACTGTGCACAAAGAGTTTTTGCGGCAGAAGCCAGTAATTGGTCCATGATGGTTTCGTCAAAAAGCTTGAAGGAGCCAGCGTGTAGAGTTCCTTGGAATTCGCCCCCAGGATAGACTTATGGTAATCCCAACTGCTTTTAGAATAGACAGTGAAGATTGCATTTTGCTGGCAGTAACACCAGCACATGTGCTTTGTATCCTAGTGGCCAGGGCTCGATTCCGGAGTCAAGAGAACAGGATTTTCTTTCTTTTCGCCTTTCTTCCTCGAATTTAACTAAAAGTACCGGATGGCTTTATTATGTGATAATACCACAGTCTACTATATACAGTCGCGAAGCTCAATATGTAGTAAAAATGCAAACATGGGTAGTTGCCCACCACTAGGATCGCTACTATCGCCTCATCATCACATCTCTCCTAGCAGATGACAAAATATGTTACACTTTCGTTGTCGTGTTCTTTTGGAAAAATTAGCACCTTCCTTCCATTATTGAAATTTTAAATGGACTATTACACTCTTACTACGTCATACTACTTTTGACCAATAAAACGGTACGAAAGGACGTATTTCAACCAATTATGGCTGCTTATCGCACAATTTTATCGCTTCCCTGGCATTTGTTTAATTTTATCGCGTCCCTAGCATTTGTTTAATTTTATCGCGTCCCTAGCATTTGTTTCTTTGTTTGCCAACATTTGAAACTGCGCTGGTCTGGACGTCAATATATATATATATATATATATATATATATATATATATATATATATATATATATATATATATATATATAAAATTACAAACCACTCCAGTCGATGCACAGCAGTTTCAAATATGACTCGCATTGGCATTCAAGAACAAGAATTAATAGAAATCACTGATCATACCTATGCATCTTCTGAAATCCGATTTACAAATAAATGAAGAGCACCATTCGGAAATCCTGAATAAGTTGAATACACCATGTAGGCCTAAATCAACGAGTTCCACTTCTATTATGCAACGTCCAATATAACATCAATTGAACCACCAACCACATTCAAATTTTAAAATTGTACATTCAATAATTATTCCTTTTAAAATTATTCATTCGGAAATTCTGAATAAGTTGAATACACCATGTAGGCCTAAATCAACGAGTTCCACTTCTGTTACGTACACGTCCAATATAACATCAATTGAACCACCAACCACATTCAAATTTGAAAATTGTACATTCAATAATTATTCCTTTTAAAATTATTCATGTTTATTTTTTATGTCATCGTCGTTAATTAAAACTTTTCTAACACTTGTGTATATTAGTTAGGTTATGTTATAGCTTCTGCTCTGAGAGGATAAAAAGAACTTCTGCTATATGATATTATGGATAGTCACGTATCAGAGATTGTTTAATATTAAGATTTATTGAATAGTAATCATTACAGTGTCTGTATAAAGACACTACTGCCATCTAGCATGCATCTAGCATCATATTTGTAATGTTGAGATGGTACAATAATACATTTGAAGACAGTTGTATTTTCGTAAGTCAATTAATATTTTATTGTATTGGAGTACTTCGTTACTTCTAATCTTTATATACTTTCTTCTAATCGTGTAATAGTCAATTAAATCCCACTCGAGTTTTGATTTTCTCTAGATAAATCAAAACGTCTAGTGAGATTACTGTTGATAAAGTTCATTTATTATTTTAATGAAGTATATTAAATTCCACCATAAACTCGAAGATACCTGCAAGAAATAGGTTAATATTATTTTTGTTTGTGCAAAACGAACTGAAATTTACTATAATCGCTTCACTCATTCAAGATTATAGCGATAACGAACTATTAAACCAATAAATATTAATTTGCATTTCCCTTTACAACAATAATATAATAACAATAATAATGGAAATATGAATTAATGGGAGTAACTTACGTGTACCGGTACTTGTAGTAGTTAACAAAGTGGGATGAGGTTAAGCAATAATAATCACACCAGAATTGGAAATAAAACGTGATCAATAAATTTTATTGTAACAGACTTACTTTTTCTACGTCTCTAGTAAAGTAACAAATAAAAATAACAACAAAATTAACAGCTATAATTAAAAACATATCCTTTGAAAAAAAAGTTGGCCTAAGTTGTCTGAAAATGTACAATTATTCAAGGAATCAGCTGATACAGACGTAGAATTAGTGCAAAGCTTTTGTTTCTCAGCTGCAGGTAATAACAGAACAGGTTTATTTGAAACATCAAATAAAGTTGGAACTGCATTCCAGATTAATTTTTTTTTGTTTTCACTCATAAATTGTGTGTTTTCGAAATGAAGAGAGCAAAACTTTATATTATTATAAAGATATGCTTCAGTCTTTGTCATTAGATCTTCCCTCCTGCTGTTTATTAGCTACTTTTTTCATCTAGAAGTAAAATAAGAAATAGATGTTAGGATTTTTCTTCACGAGCATCAATGTGAAAAACGCAACGACCTAGCACTCGATGGAAATGCGACTAGTCCACTCTAAATCCAAAGTCGACCGTGGACAGTCTATTGTTTCTAGTTGCTAACTGCTTGGAGCGCTTTATCGCGAGATTTGCAAAAAAACACCTCAAGCTTCGCGACTGTATGTAGTAGACTGTGATAATACCACAGTCTAGTATATACAGTCACGAAGCTTGAGTTGTGAGGGTGCCAGGAACAATAGACTGTGCCGGTACTATTTCGCATTGTCTGTAATGAGGCGATAGTAGCGATCCTAGTGGTTAGCAACTATCTATGTATGCATATTTACTACGTATTGAGCTTCGTGACTGTATATACTAAACTGTGATAATACGTCCTATCGCAATTGTTTTATAGGTATGATGCCATTCATAGATATCACAGAGAACAATAAATTACAAAAGAAGGGAGAAATAAAATATGGACGGCAGAAGAGATGTAAGAAAGGGAGCAAAAGAGAAAGAAATTGAGAAAGAAGTAGAGAGAGAAAGAAAAGAAGGAAAACAACATCAAAATAAATAAGTGTAAACAAAGCAATAAACACAAGAATGGCCTGTAGAAAACAGAGATGTAAGAAGTAAAGAAGTTATAAAAGAAATAAAAGGCAATGAGAGGTTAACGAAAGGAAAAATTAAAGAAAGGGAAAGAGAAAAAAAGAGGTAAAATGAAATAAAATACGAAAACGAAATAAAGAAATTCAATATAATAAAACGAAACAAAAATAAAAGAACCATCAGTGTAGCTCAGTCGGCTAAGGTGCTTGCATGCCGATCCGGAGTTGCACTCGGGCGCGAGTTCTATTCCCGCTTGGGCTGATTACCTGATCGGGTTTTTCCGAGGTTTCGGCCTCATCTCGCCAAATATCATCTGGCTATCATCAATCTCATCCACGCTAAATAACCTCGTAGTTGATACAGCGTCATTAAATAACCAAGTAAAAAAGAAAAAATGAAAGACAAAAAATACTATCAGAGGAGTCCACACCTGTAGAATAACGGTCAGCGCGTCTAGCCGCGAAACCAAGTGGCCCGGGTTCGATTCCCGGTCGGGACAAGTTACCTGGTTGAGGTTTTTTTCGGGGTTTTCCCTCAACCCAATATGAGCAAATGCTGGGTAACTTTCGGTGCTGGACCTCGGACTCATTTCTCCGGCATTATGACCTTCATCTCATTCAGACGCTAAATAACCAAAGATGTTGATAAAGCGTCGTAAAATAACCTACTATCAGAGGAAGCCATGTACAAATTTTTAATACTATCCCATTTGACTGTGAACTTCCAAATATGGACTTGTTGGCGAAAATGAATCAATGAGCCAGTGAATGAACAGTTAAATGAATGAGTAAATTAGTGAATCAGTCATTCAATTATTGCAAGAGTGATCAGTTAAAATTAATTAGTGATCAGTTAAAAATATTGATTGAATTAGTGAGTAATTTATTAATTAATGAATGAGTGACTGAGTGAGCTAGCAAGTCAGTGAATGAGTGATTGATGAAATTAGTGTACTATTGCATTTATTAAATGCATGATTGAGTGCCTTAATGAGTCATTGAATGAATTCCTGAATGTTTGAGAGAATAAATTAATAACTAATCAAATAAATGTTGAATGAGTGATTGATTGAGTAAATTAGTGATTGAATAAAGGGATTATTGCACGCATAAACGGATTAATTAGTGATTGAGTAAATTAGTGGGTCTGTGAAGGAGTGATTGACTTAATTAATTATCAATTGTATTAATTAATGAATAAGTGATTTTGTAAATTAGTGGCTCAATGAATGAATAAATGATTGAATATTGAATGAATTATTAAATGAATTAATCAGAGTAGGCTATGTGTTTTTGAACGACTGAGAGAGTGAATGAGTGTATAAAGTAATAATAATAATAATAATAATAATAATAATAATAATAATAATAATAATAATAATAATAATCTTTATTGTCATTCAATGAAAAACTTCATTATAGACATTGTCAAATGTTACAATCTTACTGCAATACATTTCATAGATATACAAAATAAAAATTTAATTATAAAAACAATGTAGATATTTATCAAATTACATAATATAAAGTTAAAAGCACTATATTTACTAGATAAAAGACAGGATCAAGTACTATTTGTCATATGTTTAATAACTAATTAAGAATACTGCAGACAGAGGCTAATAGTAAACTTTAAAAATGCAACATAAGGTAGTGCAATTTGCTCTGTTCATTAATACATTGAAATTTAAATGTAAATTCATTTACCACTAGGTTTCATTTAAAATCTCATTATTAAAAAAATTTAAGAAACAACAACCATAACATTTAAAACTGCATTGTTTAAAAATGTATGTCAATTTCAAAGAATTCATTTATTGAGTAAAGTGGGTTTTTAATTAACCAACTGTACAATTTTGTTTTATAACTTTGAACAGGAAGAAGTTGAATGTTTATAGGGAGCTTATTAAATAATTTGATTCCAATCAATTTATAGTATTTTTTGTCACCCTAAGGCCGGGTGCACACAGAATCAGACGCGACGCGACGCGGCGCGGCGCGACGCTACGTTTTGCTTTACAACGCCTCGCGACAGCTTAAAACTGTCTGCTCGCGACAACTGATTTGCTGGCTGTGTGGGTTTGGAAAACTGGCCTAGGCTAGAAAATGGCGTCAATAATAGAGGACTGTCTATATGAAAAATTCTATTGTAGTTGCTTATTATTTCCTAAGGACGCAAGCTCCTAAAAATCTATACGATTGAAAGAGTCTTAAAATTAAAACGTCATTTTTTATGTTATGAGTGTTATGACTACTTCACGACTCACAATAAAGAAAAATAATACATTAAATCAATAATGAGTGATAGTTTAGAGCAGAGAATTAGGCTTACTACAAATTACACTGGTCGTCAGTCATTTTGCGCCAGACATAAAACAAACAAATTCTTAATAATTTAGACCTCCTGAATTAAAAAATAACAAGAAAAATGTTCCATCACTTCGGGTTTTCGAGATGCACAATATAATTAAATTTTTATGCATTTAATTTAAAAATCACCGTATTTCGTGTGTAACTATTTTGTTTTACAAATGTGAAGACCCATTATGTGAAAACAAATGTAGTATATGTAGGGCACCATGATAGAAGCACTTGTAGAAAGGGAAATTATTTTATTGCCCTTCTACGAGTCTATTTGGAGGGAGTGAAACAGGTTCGCGGTATAAATTCACTTGAGTTTACCTGATTTTACTTGAGATGTGCATTTCTTACACAGTGAGCTTAATTACATTACTGTAGTTTATATCTTGCAATATATCACCATGTCAAATCCACTTCTAGAAGCGGAAATTGTTTTATTGTCCTTTTCGGTTCCATTTGGAGGGGAAGAAACAGGTTCGCCGTATGAAAACGCTTCAGTTTACCAGGATATTTCTGTGGTGTTAGTATTCTGTGTAGGACGTGTAGGCTATTTCTTTAAAGTGTGCTTTAATGATAATATTCAAAGTATGAATGGTTTATATGTGCGGATTTGAAGGTTGTAGCAATGCTTTTTGGAATGCAATTAGGCTACACAAAATTTTGCTGCTTTCTGTACGAATTGGACAGTCGCGCTCCAGATATTTTATTTTTATTTTATTTTATTGGGTTATTTTACGACGCTTTTTCACCATCTAGGTTATTTAGCGTCCGAATGAAATGAAGGTGATAATGCCGGTGAAATGAGCCCGGGGTCCAGCACCGAAAGTTACCCAGCATTTTCTCGTATTGGGTTGAGGGAAAACCCGGGAAAAAACCTCAACCAGGTAACTTTCCCCAACCGGGATTCGAACCGGGCCACCTGGTTTCGCAGCCAGACGCGCTGACCGTTACTCCACAGGTGTGGACTCGCGCTCGAGATATGCATTATAAAATAAAACGACAATCACTAGAGCCAGGGAAGAAAAATGTTATACATCAACCCCTTGTACCTCAAAGCGAAGTAATTTTACCCCTTTTACACAATAAGTTAGGGTTAATGAAGAATTTTGTTAATGGGATAAATTATAAAACTGAAGCATTTAAAAATATCCAGGAAAAATTTCCTGCTATTAATAATCCGTGGCGCTACACCCCGTGAAGAGCCCAGACCGACCAGCCGGCTGCTGGCCTCACGTCCACATGCCAAAACAGAGGTGGACGATCATCCAACTAGAATGGAGGTATTGTGTGGTTAGCACGATGATCCCCCCAGTCCTTATATCTGGCTTTCGCAACCGGCTTTCGCTACCTATCGTAGCTCCCCAAGTGCATCACGATGCTAGGTGGGCACCGGTCCCATACATTGGCCGAAATTTCATGAGAAAATTTCTTCCCCCATGAGGACTCGGACCAGCGCGCATTCCTTAACATTTCCTGCTATTAGTGGTTCAAAAATAAAAGAGGGAGTTTTCAATGGACCACAAATTAGAGAAATAATGGACAATCACTTCGAATCTTTGCTGGAAGGAAAAGAGACAGCCGTCTGGATTGCATTCAAGGAGGTTGAATTAATTTTCTGGATAAGTGTAGAAGTGAGAACTATGAAGAACTAGTGAAAAATTTACTGTTGGCGTATTAAACTAGGGGTTGTAAAATTTCCCTGAAAATTCACTTCCTTCACTCACATCTTGACTTTTTTCCCTAGAATTGTGCGATTTCAGTGATGAGCATGATGAGCGCTTCCATCAAGAAATTTCAACTATGGAAAAAAGATACCAAGGACAATGGAGTACCAATATGCTAGCAGACTATTGTTGGACTTTAGCTCGTGATGTACCTGATGCCCAGTGTAAAAGAAAATGGAGAAAAAGAAAGCTGTAATCTTCTGAACAGCCTTATTGTCATTATATAAAACAATATTTTGAATAGATATAAATTCCAAAA